>NW_024090991.1:0-24608 GCF_014356525.2 Nilaparvata lugens | reverse complement strand
CATAGAAAATTCCGGCACGTGAGTGAAAAATATTGAAATAGTGATAGGGCGCCCTCAGTGCTTCGAAATTGAATAAGAATCCAAGCTAACTCGTCGAAAGGGTTTTTTATAAATTAAGAATTTGGTAAGAATACTTGTGCAAGTAAATATAGTATAAAAGGTATTTTATTGGATAGTAACGAATCAATCCTATATCAAATGATCCATCAATCAAAGAAGACTAAGATCTAGGCTGTTAATACATTATTTATATGATCATTAATTCTACAATATAATTTGCGAAAATTTTATGTAGCTCTGATTCACTAGATGAATTGTTGTATCTATTCCGTCAGGTGCCGAATCTTGCACCCTAAAATATATTTATTACAAAGAAATCTATTAGAAACTGCACGAGATTGATATTTTTAGAATCTATGTGCAAAATTTGGAGATCTAAATCATTCCCGTTTTTCCGGTATGCAATCCACGAGTTGACATGTTTTGATGCGAACAAACGAACACACGAACAAACACAACCCTACTCTCTCTTATTATATAGAAGATTCTCAAATGGCAAGTATTGAACTTTACATTAGTTTGAATAAAATCATTTTTGCCCTTCCCACTAATGTTTTATGGCGTTTTTGAAAGTTCCCGTTATTCTGTGTCACCCTGTATAATTGCAAATTACTCTGAAATTCAATTAATTCAACATGCCTTACTTGATTGAGAATGCAGTCAGCCTCGAGTGGAATTCATGAATACTTTCTGATGGTCAACACCAAAACATAATTGCACAGAACTTGAATCGAAAAATAATGAAAAAGATGAAAAATGAAAACACTAACCTGTCCAAATCTCTGCCTATGCTGTCCACTCTCATCGCCTTGAAGTTCTTCATCTCCATCAACAGCTGCAACACAATATTGATTTAAATTCTTCAAATTATCTCCAATAAAATGGTTTTACTGAAACCATAGAATTATAACAATATAGATTGTTTATTCTATGCTACAACCTAAAGGTCCCCATTACACAATCAATCATAATTATGCAATATTAAGCTGCACAAAAGATGTCAACAAAATAGTTTTCATATTAAATAAAAATACTAAGAAATTGTCAAAAACCACCGATTTATTGATACTTAGAAAGACCGGTTTCGGTGTTACACCATTGTCAATCTCTAAACCGGTCTTTTCTAAGTATCAATAAATCGGTGGTTTTTGACAATTTCTCAGTATTTTTATTTAATTAACGAACGAAGTGAGGTCTACGATTCAAATCGACGGTTTGGCATTTCTCTTAATTTTTATATGTTTTTATGTTGCGGATTTACGGCGAAACGCGGTAATAGATTTATGAAATTTGACAGGTATGTTCCTTTTTTAATTTCAACCATATGATTTTTTAATGAAATCGAATGTACCATTAATGAAATTTAAACATTAATTCTGAAAAATCTAGAAGGAAAATTGAAATTTGGGCTTCCAGGTGCACGAGATTGATATTTTTTAGAATCTATGTTCAAAATTTGGAGATCTAAATCATTCCCGTTTTTCCGGTATGCAATCCACGAGTTCACATGTTTTGATGCGAACAAACGAACACACGAACAAACACAACCCTACTCTCTCTTATTATATAGAAGATTCTCAAATGGCAAGTATTGAACTTTACATTAGTTTGAATAAAATCATTTTTGCCCTTCCCACTAATGTTTCATGGCGTTTTTGAAAGTTCCCGTTATTCTGTGTCACCCTGTATAATTGCAAATTACTCTAAAATTCAATTCAATTATTTGGATTCAACATGTCTTACTTGATTGAGAATGCAGTCAGCCTCAAGTGGAATTCATGAATACTTTCTGATGGTTAACACAAAAACATAATTGCACAGAACTTGAATCGAAAAATAATGAAAAAGATAAAAAATGAAAACACTAACCTGTCCAAATCTCTGCCTATGCTGTTCACTCATATCGCCTTGAAGTTCTTAATCTCCATCACCAGCTGCAACACAATATTGATTTAAATTCTTCAAATTTTCTCCAATAAAATGGTTTTACTGAAACCATAGAATTATAACAATCTAGATTGTTTATTCTATGCTCCAACCTAAAGGTCCCCATTACACAATCAATCATATGCAATATTAAGCTGCACTTACACAAAAGATGTCAACAAAATAGTTTTCATATTAAATAAAAATACTAAGAAATTGTCAAAAACCACCGATTTATTGATACTTAGAAAGACTGGTTTCGGTTGTTACACCATTGTCAATCTCTGAACCGGTCTTTCTAAGTATCAATAAATCGGTGGTTTTTGACAATTTCTCAGTATTTTTATTTAATTGACCGAACGAAGTGAGGTCTACGATTCAAGTCGACGGTTTGGAATTTCTCTTAATGTTTATATGTTTTTATGTTGCGGATTTACGGCGAAACGCGGTAATAGATTTTCATGAAATTTGACAGGTATGTTCTTTTTTAATTGCGCGTCGACGTATATACAAGGTTTTTGGAAATTTTGCATTTCAAGGATAATATAAAAGGAAAAAGGAGCCTCCTTCATACGCCAATATTAGAGTAAAAATCTGGTGTGGTGCACTCACACAACTTTCCTTGCCGTTATGTATATGAGACAGCTGGTGATATGTCAATAACGCTGAAAACACACGAGGTCTGCTATCTCTTCGTAGTGAATGATTTAATAGAATCAACAGTTGCCAACAGTTTGCAATTTAATAATCACATTTTCTCGGATTTCAAGCTTATTTTCAATTCTAGGTGGAAATGTTACTGGACATTAATTGCAGATTTTCATGCTCAATCTTTTCCACTTGAAATTTTTTGTTTAAATAATGTATATGAAGGCTGATAATTGAGAATCTAAAATAAAACTTTGCATAGATGGGGCAAAGCTCCTCAAATTTTTACAGATATAGGACTTATTGCAGTTGATAGAGCTTATCAATGACTATTCCAGGTATAGATTTGATCAAAATCGTTGGAGCCGTTTTCGAGAAAATCACGAAAAACCCTGTTTTTGACAACATTTTCGCCATTTTAGCCGCCATCTTGGATTGCATTTGATCGAAATTGTTCGTGTCGGATCCTTATAGTGCAAGGACCTTACGTTCCAAATTTCAAGTCCGTTAACTGGGAGATGAGATATCATGTACACAGACTCACATACACTCATACACATACACACACACACACACACACATACAGACCAATACCCAAAAACCATTTTTTTGGACTCAGGGGACCTTGAAACGTATAGAAATTTACAAATTGGGGTACCTTAATTTTTTTCGGAAAGCAATAGGCTTACTTTCCTTACCTATGGTAATAGGGCAAGGAAAGTAAAAATCAGACTATAGAATTATTCATCATAAATTAGCTGACAACTGATTACACAGATGTGTGGAGAAGCCAGTCTATTGCTGTATTTCCATAAGGTCTATAGTTTCAATCAGGTACTTGTGGATGAGAATACTGCGTGAGATCTACTGTTCACAGAACTACTAGTATGAATAATTACCACAATATCAACTCCTCAACTACACAAAAAGTAAAAATAGTTTTTTTTACAAAAAAAGCAGTATAGAAACTCAAATCAAGTGAATTGAACTACAAGACTCAACCTATCTCGGACTATGTGTTATCTAAATTTGGGAGAGGAATAGCACAAGGTTACATTATTTTTCCTCTCCCTATCATTTCGATAATGTACTTATTGTATAAATAAATGAATAAATTACAACAAAATTTGTCAATTTTCTCGCTCAGAGAGCGCAGTCGGCATCGACTTGTTGAGAGGGAACATTTTGTTGGCAACTTTCACAGTGTTTCCCCACACTGAGTAAGAAACCCAATTTTCATTAAAACATGTTGACGACATAATGATGCTGCGATTTTTAATAAATTGGCAACAAATTGCCGCAACTAGTTGAAAACTCAATTGACAAGAGTTGTCCAGAGTGGAGTGAACGCGGCTTTATCTCTTCGATTCAGATCTCATACTGGAAAGTGACACTAAATATTTGCACCCAGGGAGTATTATAGTTTTGGACGAAAATTGAACTTGAACGTTTTACAGTAGAAACATAACCTATTTTTGGGACATTTTATTAATTTATCAAAATTTGGGAATGGAATAGATTTGGGCCAAGCCTGTTGTTCCTTCCTAATCATATTCATATGATTTGTGATTCTGTCCACGAATAAATACATAAATGAGTGGTTTTCCTTCAACTACTACAAAACATGATCACAAGAACATGAAATCAAACAAGTTTGAAATATTAACTTGTTTTTCTCACGGGAAGTTTTAAACAGTTCATGGCATTGGTCACAAAATCAGAAATTCGCAGATTTTTCTAAGGCTACTCTATCAGTACACAGACAACATAAGGCTCAACTCCCACTTACGCGACTCAGGTCGAGAAGAGACTCGACTCTAGTCGAGAGCATGTGTTTTCAAATGGTGACAGTCGCGGAGACTAGAATCGACTGGTCTGAGTGTCCCATTTGGAAACAAAATGCTCTCCACTCGAGTCCAGTCTCTTCTCGACCTGAGTCGCGTAAGTGGGAGTTGAGCCTAAAGGTGCTTACAGACTTTCGCTTTGATCCGCAACCGAACGTCACTCCAGCAGAGCGATTGATGATCGACCGGGGAGCAACAGTGGTTCGACCGGGGAGCAAGAGTGGTACGCGAGAAGAGCGTGTTATAACAGAGGTCGCGCTTGGCAAGCTTTGGAAGATTGAGTAGAGAGCGGGGGCGGAGCGATTGCGGTGCGATGGTGGAACGAGGGCGGTACGAGGGCGGAGCGCGTATAAGTGTACGCAGCTTTAGAGTGCTATATTTATTGTCTATTTCATATAATCACTTCACTTCGACTAGAATAATTGAAAACAATTTAAAAACACAATAGTACCCTTTTATTTAAAACATTTCAAACTTTAAAACATTTCAAAAGAACTAGTTTCGGATAACTTTGGTCATTTTCAAGTTTAAATACAAGAATAAAACAATTGATAATCATCTAATATATTCATGTATTCATATTGTTTTTGATAATTTATTGTCTACTAGGATAATATGCGGGAAGACCTGAGCTTATTTTCATTTATTTATTGGATAGAGTAAACAGTACAGTAGTCGGAAAAGAAAAAACAGGCTATGGCCCAAAACTTCTTCAATTTCCTAATTTTGCCTTAAAATTTACCAGATATTATGTAGGTTATGTTTATTTAAATTTATACACTAAATCATCAATCTGAATATACAAATCAGAATAAAAACAAATTTATGAGAAATTTCAAAAATGAATGAAAATTTATAAAATTTCAAGATGGAGAATAGAAAGGCATGTTGAAAGACTGACCTGTCAAGTCCTACTCAAAATCTTCGGGACATGACATCAGGAAGACCAAAGCCCGCCCACCCATCCAGCTCACATCAGCATCCATACACTCCACCAATCTGAAACAAACAATAAAGGCCATTGAAATTATTAAAACTCTACAATCAGATTTTGAATTAAGGCTGTGCAAAGACTAAAATTAAACTTTCTACTGGTGATATTTTTCAAAGGTTTTCGATTTGTATATCATCAAGCTATCAAAATGAAAAAGCTTTCTCAAGAAAACATTTTTATCCGATCATTACTTTTTGAGATATGAGCGCCCAAAGTTTAAAATTTTGGGACAGAACATTTCAAACTCAGTAAGAGATAAATCCATGAGATTTAGAGGATAAAGTCTTCATGGTATTGATGATTGAATAAAACAAAATCTTTTGAAAATATCAATTTTTGAGGTTATTCAATTCACCAAAAATAACTCAACTAAAAGTTATGTTTGGTCATTTTTAGTAAATTGAATAACTTTCTCAATAATTGATATATTCTGATAATTTTTGTTTTATCCAATCAACAATACCATGAAGAATTTATCCTCTAAAATCTCATGGATTTATCTCTATGAATTTATGTAATAATGAATTTTTATAATTAAGATGAAATATTTTGTTAATTAATTATTGATTCTACATTGTTAAAAGACGATCTGGCAACAGAGTAAAGCGAGAAAAGAGATAGAGCTCTCCGAATTGTTGAATGATAGACAAGGATAGCAATACAATAGCTAATCAAACACTGCAATTATAACGTGGACCAAAGGAAAGTAATTCTGATAAAGTTTGTTGAATGTGAGTTGAAATTGCAGATATTTTCCTTAATTGAAAGAAACAGAGTTTTTTATTTGTCACATCCACATTTATTAGACTTGTATACATGACTGCAATTTCGTGTCAAAAAACAACTACAGCTGAAGATGTGTTGGTTTCAACACGAAACTGCAGTAGCCTACTGTATACTAGTCTAATAATAATGTAGATGTTACAGAAAACGTAAGTAAATTTGAAGTTAGGTCAATGACTGGAATGTTTCCAATAGATTCAAGTAATATTGATGGTTTGAGGTGGATTGCAAACCATAGAAAAGAGATTTAAAAGCAAATAGCTGAGCTTGAAAACAAAATCACAGCTATGATACATTTCATATGTATTGAATAAAAAAATATTTGAAGTGTCACAACCACTCGTTTGTTGGATTACAGTAGCGAAATACTAGTATCAGTTGTTACACCATTCTCAATCCAATATCAGCACTGTTTACAAGATAATTAATTAGAACACTCCCAGGATAGTTTCAAAGTGGTTGTGTCAATTTCAAGTATTTTGAGACAAGACAAATGGATGTCTATAAATTTAATTTATTCACCTCATTTGGAAATAGAATAATGTTACCAACCACACAGATAGACACAAACAGACATTCAAGATTTCTTTATTGCAGAAAACATTTATACAAATGCATAGCATCGTCATAAAATAAACATGATAAATAAAAGTATATAGACTACATTCAAAGAAATGAAAATACAAACACAAGCATACAAACATCAAACAAAATACCCTCAAATTAGAAACTCCTCTTTTCTATATGGACATATTTCTATTAACATCTTTTTTATGGCTCTTTCAACACATTGAACATTATTTGAGATTATCAGCATCAATTCAGCGTCAATTCACTAATTTATTACTGCACAAGAGGCTATGTAGTAGATGAAAACATCGGCTCAGTTTATGACACAATTATACATTAAATACCATCATGGAAGATTGGATAGGAAGAAAAACTCACTTAATAGTACAAAATAATTCAACGATTAGAGTTTTTTACGAGATGTAGCAAGTCACTGAATATTTTCAATTGATAAATGAGATAAAGTAATATTTTAATAAAGTCAATAGCGAACAAGCTCTCCTTGGCTCAACGGAAATTTCCCATTGGAAATTATGAATTCAATAAAATGAAAGAAAATATGTGGCAGCCAACAGCTAAAGGTAGACGCACACAGATCGTCATCGGACGGATGGCACGGATCGGATGATTTGATGCATTGTTTTCAATTGGAGTGCGCATGCTTATCCGCATCCGTATAGGTATGCGCACTCCAATTGAAAACAATGCATCAAATCTAATCGTCCGATCCGTGCCGTCCGTCCGATGACGATCTGTGTGCGTCTACCTTAATTCAGCTGGCAGCTCCACAACAACACAAAAGGAGCCATCAATTCTGCAGCATTGCATTCGTCATGCCGGCACCACACTTTCGTCAAGTCGTCGCTTGTCAAGCGGCTCAAGTGCGTACGAATGACAACGAGTGCGAGAGTGTGGATGGCTCAAGTGCGTACGAATGACAACGAGTGCGAGAGTGTGGATGGCTACTATGCCACCGCTCGCCTTCAATCCCACCATATAAATGTATACAGATTTATATGGTGGGATTGAAGGCGAGCGGTGGCATAGTAGCCATCCACACTCTCGCGCTCGTTGTCATTCGTACGCACTTGACAAGAGTGTGGAAGCGGCATGATGCATGTAATATTTGCAGTACTTCATAGAATGAAGCTACTATTCAACTCACATGTTTTTCGGTAGTGTTTCATCAACATCACTTAGCTCCACATCACATTCAACAATTTATGAGCACAAGAGCATTATATGTGATCCAGTTTTGTGATAGACTGCAAGGCCTATTATAAGCCTGCAATAAATATTCAAAGCTCAATACAAGAACAGAATACAATGTGAAGAGAGAGAGGTATGTTACTACACTCACCAGCTGTCAATAGCCACACTTGAAGGCTCAGGTCGATGACTCATGTCACATGAGGATGTCCTCCAGCTCATATCAGCATCGATGCATGGCACTGAGAAATGTTGTCATGTATCTCCAGCCCCAGCTATCTAGAAGAGTCCATCCAGTTCATCCCTAAAGAAAATAATAAAGGCATTGAAGTCTAGAAAATTAACAATCACATTTAAAATAGATCAATCGTTATCAAAAGATTAATAACTTGAAAAACGGAAACAATCAGGTAGGCCTATTGTGAGGTCCACGTTATAATGTCAGTGAAGAAAAATAGGAGAACAGTTTTGCCGATTCTCTGCCTGGTCACTGCCTTCTCTAGAGGATAGCTGATACCGGTATATCTGATGTAATATTAACCGCTCATTCTTCTTGAAAAATCAATTATATTTTATCAGTCAATAACAAAACATATGTTTCAATTATAAAACAATACATTTTCATAATTGACCGAGCGAAGTGAGGTCAAAGATTCAAGTCGACGGTTTGGCATTTCTCTTAATGTTTGAATGTTTAAATGATTAAATGTTTCTATGTTGCGCATTTACGGCGAAACGCGGTAATAGATTTTCATGAAATTAGACAGGTATGTTCCTTTCATTGCGCGTCGACGTATATACAAGGTTTTTGGAGATTTTGCATTTCAAGGATAATATAAAGGGAAAAAGGAGCCTCCTTCATACGCCAATATTAGAGTAAAATCAGACTATAGAATTATTCATCATAAATCACTGACAAGTGATTACACAGATGTGTGGAGAAGCCAGTCTATTGCTGTATTTCCATAAGGTCTATAGTTTCAATCAGGTACTTGTGGATGAGAATACTGTGTGAGGTCTACTGTTCACAGAACTACTAGTGATTGAGATTACATATTGTCTCAATTATATTTCTACATTGGTATTATAAATGATCTGGTAACGTTGCAGAGGTAGAAAAGGTTAGTGCTATCTGCTGTGTCGAATGATAGACAAGGATAGAGCACCACCAATGTTACTCAAATACATCCATTATAACGTGGACCTCACTATAGGGTGGCCAGATTTTGGTGACCCGGCTGGTGTCTCACTGGTGTCCCACTCGGCCGCCAATGGTTGCTGTCTGGTGTCCCACTCGGCCGCCAATGGTTGCTGTCTGGTGACCCACTGGTGGTTGAATGTAATACGAGACTGAAAGCACAACTTGACTGGTATTGTGAGGTCCATGTTATAATAGCTGTATTTGATATGCTGCTCTATCCTTGTCTATCATTCGACACAGCAGATAACGCTAACCTTTTCTACCTCTTTAATGTTACCAGATCATTTTCTAACTATGTTCTAACTATGAAATATAATATTAATTGACAGAATATTCAATCTCAATTATAAAAAATCTGGTGTGGCGCATTCACACGTCTACTTATAAACAAACAAAGATCTGCCAGCTGGTGACAGGGCAATAGCGCTGCAGACACACGGAGTCTGCTATCTCTTCATAGTGAATGATATAATAGAATATTAGTTGTCAACAGTTTGCGATTGAATAATCACATTTTCTCGAATTCCGAGCTTATTTTCAATTTTAGGTGAAAATGTCACTGAACATTAATTGTAGAGATTTTTACGCTCAATCTTTTCCACTTGAAAATTTTTGTTTCAATTGTATCTGAAGCCTGATAATTGGAAATCTAAAATAAAACTTTGCATGGATGGTGCAGTGCTCCTGAAATTTTTACAGATATGGGACTTGTGGCAGTTGATAGAGCTTATCAATGAATTTTCTAGGTATGAATTTGATCAAAATCGTTGGAGCCGTTTTCGAGAAAATCGCGAAAACACTGTTTTGAAAACATTTTCGCCATTTTAGTCGCCATCTTGATTGCATTGTTCGAAATTGTTCGGTTGATTCTTATAGGGAATGGACCTCAAGATCAAATTTCAAGTCATTCCGTTAATTGGATATGAGATATCGTGTACACAGACCGCACATACACTCACACACACACCACACACACACACAACACACACACACACACACACACACAATACAGACCAATACCAAAACCCACTTTTTGGACTCAGGGGACCTTGAAACGTATAGAAGCTTAGAAATTGGGGTATCTTCATTTTTTTCGGAAAGCAATACTTTCCTTACCTATGGTAATAGGGCAAGGAAAGTAAAAAAATATTATTTAATTATTGAAAATATGTTGTTTTTTTACGAATAAAAAAATAGAATTGATTATTTTAAACAAGAATGAATAGATGATATTACATCAGATAAACCGGTATCAGCTCTCCTCTATAGAAGGCAATGGCAAGGCAGGGAATCGGCAACGCTGTCCTCCTACCATTATAACGTGTACCTCACTGTAGTGAGAAGACAACAAGTAGTCACCTGTCCTACGGCAGTACAAAACACTTGTAAATGTATTGCAGCTAACACACACAGTTAATTACATCTGATACAAACATATTATGTACTAGCCGTCAGGCTCGCTTCGCTCGCCATATCCGTCTAGCCAGGGGGCTCCGCCCCCTGGACCCCCGACTGGATCGTCAAAGAATGAGATCAGCAGGCTCGCTTCGCTCCCTGCATTTTTAATTTGAGCATTTTATCATATGTAGGACAATCCAGTCGGGGGTCCAGACTAAACGTCTGGCTAAACTGATATGGCGAGCGAAGCGAGCCTGACGGTTAGAAATATATTTTCCAAGGATTGAGTAGCAGTGCCCAATCAATTTTTCCGCGATAAATACATTTAAATCTTCAACTTGGTGGCCAACCTAACAAAGTTAACACAACTTAATGCCAATCTGACAAATTATAATTTAGTTGCCAGTTAACAACTTTTTCGAAGAGGTACTCTATCTAGATTATAGTTCTATAGTAACATATGATATGGAATTTCAATTATAATCAAGAGATTGGGAGAAGAAGAATATACATGCTAAAGACGAGCTTTAAACCCTTAAAAAAACCCTTAGAGTTGAAATATTGCCAAAGATTCCTTAGTGCGCCTCTAAAGGGCAACTGACATACCTACCAAGTTTGAACGTTTTGGTCCGGTAGATTTTAAGTTATGCGAGGAGTGAGTGAGTCAGTCAGTCAGTCAGTGAGTGAGTGCCATTTCGCTTTTATATATATATATAGATTATTAGTACGGTAGTATACATATACTACTCCGTGGCCGCGCTGGTTAGCTATCGCTCAGGGTCAGAACATAGTGGAACGGCGAAGGTAGAGGGTAGCGGAGAAGGTAGCTGAGAGTGTTGATAATAGATAATAATGCATGTACCCAAGTGGCTGTCCTCAACTCTAACTTGGCTGCTCTACACAACTGAATACATGCATTACTTCTAAACACTCTCAGCTACATTCTCCGCTACCCTCTACCACGGCTGCTCCACTATGTGCATATATAATGGATAAATAAATCATTAGAATCGGAGCCCAAAATAACATAAATGTGAGTTAATTGGGACAGACTAAAAAGTTGTCAACCTTCCAATGGAAGTACAGAGTAAATAAGGAAGGACCTCACTTTGGACTATTTATGTGCCAAAATCAAGGAATTGAAGAAGTTTTGGGCAATTGCCTGTTTCTCTTTCCAAATATCGTGTTTGTGACTGTTCTAATGAATGAATGAATGAATAAATAAATGTTATTCAGATTTCATGAATCTAGTATACATTTTTCATCCATTTTTTAGGATTCTTTGCAAGCTCAATTAAAATTTGATGATGAATTTTCCAAAATGTTAATGTTTTAGCATATTTTATGTTGTAGGAATGGAGAGATCAGTTTGGTTGTGGTGAGGACATGGAATGTTGGAGTTTGCAGATTGTGGAATGTTGAATGCACACAAAAGTCAGAGCACATTAATACTAACCAGGACCTAAACCGAAGCATCGACACTGTAAAGAAATTTATTCAATCAAGGAATAAGGATGTCATTCAGTATAAAATGCATAACATTCAATATGTTCAACATACAGCCAAGCGCATCATCACTCGTTTGATCAAGTAACGAGCTGGAAGACCTTAGCGCTCCAATGCCTCCGCTACACTCTCGCCGAGTCGCTCGCCAAATGTCCAACGTCTCCGATTGCCATAAGTCGGAGCGAAGGTGGGCCGAGCGATGGCATAGTAGTCATCCACACTCTCGCGTTCGTCGCCATTCGTACAAACTCGGCGAGAATGGAGCGCCGGCATAAAACTATTTCTTACTTGAATAACGTAGGCTACTTTAAAAAATAATAAAGTAAAATTGAGTACTGTAAAGTACCTGTCAAGTGCCATACTTGAAAGCTTTAGTCCATGACAGGAGTGAATCAGTATGGCAATCTGCAAACTCCAACATTCCATGTCCTCACCACAACCAAACTGATCTCTTCATTCCTACAACATAGAATATGCCAAAACATTAACATTTAAGATAAGATAAGATAAGATTCTTTATTTCGCAACCAATTTACAACAACAGTACAGCGCACAAAACTAAAAAAAAGGTAGCAAATAAGAATAATAAAGCAATACTTAAGAGAACTTTTTAACCGAATAAATATGAAACTTGCTGATAGTACTAATTGTATTAATTCTCATTATAGGATGATGAAATGTAATCTAGCACAGCTACTCTGTTTTACAAAAATACACCATAATTAATGCACGAAATAAAATACTGCATGCAAAGACCTTGCTGACAAGGTCACGTTCGCATTGCAGGAGCATCACTGAACAGAACTAAAGGACAGTTCAAAACAAGCAAAACTTAACTTATAAATAACATTTTGGAAAATTCATCATCAAATTTAAATTGAGCTTGCAAAGAATCCTAAAAAATGGGTGAAAAATGTATACTAGATTCATGAAATCTGAATAACATTTATTTAGATATGTATCATACATTTATTAATTCAGAATGTATAAAAAGAACTAATTCCAAAAAGTATGGTGCAGCTAAATAACTCCAAGATTAATTACATTTCCAACCATTTTTCACTTTATGACTCCGACTAGACGGCTGACCTTGGGATGTTGGATGTGTTGGGTCTCCAGTTGACCCAACTCGTCCGACTAGCCAGCATTCGACCCAACATCCCATTCACGGTCCAACGTGGAATCCAACATTATTGGATGTTGTGCCTCAAATTGGACAAAATATCAGGTGGTGAATGGACCGCTTCAGGTTCACGTTTGAATAATCAGCCAACCTGAGAGCTTTCTCAAAGAGAAAGTTTGCAACGGTGTAGCTGATTTGACAATGTGATACTATAGAGAAAATATAGCATAAGAAGATATAGCATAGTTTGTAGAATTCATTCAAAGATTGGAAGTTTTGTATCGAACGTTTGTATTGTGTATCAAGTTGAGATGATACTGTATCATATTGTGTTGTTCCTGTATCATTTTGAGATGCTGCATCATTCAGGGTGATACCATGGAGAAAAGATAGAATAAGAAGATATCCCATGGCATAGGGCGTTAATATTCCAAATTTCAATGTTAACTCAAGCCGATAGTCCTAGTAGTTCTTTTTCGTGAAGCTTTTTGACGCTGTTAGTCTCTTAAGCTGCGTACACATATACGTAGACTTGTCAATTGCGATTTGAATTGAGACACAGTTGTTGAAGTTAGAGCTCTAATTTGAGGATGTGATAAAAGTGGCAGACGTTAGTGATTAATGACTCAGATGAAGAAATGTTATTTTTGACAGTTGTGGATGAAGCAGAGAAAGAGGAACTCTATCAAGGAAAAAAGAGAAAATGTTGGTACATCCCATTAAATTCAAATTCAAATTCATTTTATTGAGCCAAAAAAGAACATACAGGCCAAGTCAAAACATAAAAATAGACAGAATAACAATGTAAAATTAAAAATTTAAGTATATAACAATGGTAAGAATACATTTATAATACAACAGCAGAGTTCAAGTGTCATCATTCAGAAATTCATCTACACTATAGTAAGCCCTATTCACTAAGTATGCATAGAGTTCTCTTTTAAAATTTATTGATGGGGCATATAAACATTTTGGTAACTTTTTAAACAGTCTCAAACCAATTACACTAGGACCTTTGTCAGAGAATTTCAATCTGTGGTGATTTAATAAATGGTGATTACCTCACCGTAATCGTAAGTAATTAATTAGAATGTGGACTGGAAGGCGACAGAACATCAGGCTGTTTACTAAAGCAGAGGTCGGAAACAGCCGAGCCCTCACGAAGTTACCCGAGCGCCGAGAATTTCCGACCTGACCTCCGTGCACTAGGAGCGCGGCGCAACGCTGATTTCGGAAAGTTTCTTGACTTTTCGGGGTCGGACCGCGTGCACGGAGCTACACTTCATCACATGTATTCAATTTATTTCACCAAAACATAGAAAACAGTACAAAGATGAGACAATGAAAAAAACAATAATTATTATTCTAAACATCTATATCAACTATCTGTAAAATACGGCTGTAGGTGAAGAACTACTGGCATAAGTGAAACACTTGTTCGCCAGTAGGAGTAGAGACTTAACTGTTTCTAAATCTTAATCTAATAATTTAAAATGGAATTTAAATTAGGAATGGAAACACACACACACACACACACACACACACAACACACACACACACACACACACACACATACAGACCAATACCCAAAAAACGTATAGAAATTTACATTTAATTTATATTTAATCGCAATTAGTAGTAGTTCTGTGAACAGTAGACCTCACGCAGTATTCTCATCCACAAGTACCTGATTGAAACTATAGACCTTATGGAAATACAGCAATAGACTGGCTTCTCCACACATCTGTGTAATCACTTGTCAGCTGATTTATGATGAATATTTCTATAGTCTGATTTTTACTTTCCTTGCCCTATTACCACCATAGGTAAGGAAAGTATTGCTTTCCGAAAAAATTAAGGTACCCCAATTTCTAAATTTCTATACGTTTCAAGGTCCCCTGAGTCCAAAAAAGTGATTTTTGGGTATTGGTCTGTATGTGTGTGTCTGTGTGTGTGTGTGTGTATGAGTGTATGTGCGTCTGTGTACACGATATCTCATCTCCCAATTAACGGAATGACTTGAAATTTGGACTTAAGGTCCTTCACTATAAGGTCCGACACGAACAATTTCGATTCAAATGCAATTCAAGATGGCGGCTAAAATGGCAAAAATGTTGTCAAAAACAGGGTTTTTCGAGATTTTCTCGGAAACGGCTCCAACGATTTTGATCAAATTCATACCTAAAATGGTCATCGATAAGCTCTATCAACTGCCACAAGTCCCATATCTGTAAAAATTTCAGGAGCTCCACCCCATCAATGCAAAGTTCCATTTTAGATTCCCAAATATCAGCCTTCAGATACAATTTGAACAAAAAAAAATCAAGTGGAGTAGATTGAGCATGAAAATCTCTACAATGTTCAGTAACATTTTCACCTAAAATTGAAAATAAGCTTTAAATTCGAGAAAATGTGATTATTCAATTGCAAATTATTGTTGATTCTATTGAATCAGTCACTATGAAGAGATAGCAGACCTCATGTGTGTCTCCAGCGTTATTACCCTGTCACCAGCTGGCTCAAATCTTTGAATAGTAGATTTGAGATGTGCGGGAAAACTAGCGTCAGGTGATCAATTTTCATAACAACAAGGAAAGTTGTGTGAGTGTGCCACACCAGATTTTTTTCGGAAAGCAATACTTTCCTTACCTATGGTAATAGGGCAAGGAAAGTAAAAATAAGACTATAGAATTATTCATCATAAATCAGCGACAAGTGATTACACAGATGTGTGGAGAAGCCAGTCTATTACTGTATTTCCATGAGGTCTATAGTTTCAATCAGGTACTTGTGGATGAGAATACTGCGTGAGGTCTACTGTTCACAGAACTACTAGTTTAACAGAGATTGTACAATCTCAAAATAAAGCATTCTCAACTTTGATAAATCAAGTATCGAACTCAACTTATAAAAATTATAGGAGAGAAAACTTAGTTTATGGCATAGGTATTCAATATGCCTTCTCCACTTGAATCCCTCCTCGATTATCAAGCCCAAATATTTTATTCGACTGGTCTTTTTAATCTCAGGACATCTACAGGAAGGAAAATAAACTAGTAGTTCTGTGAACAGTAGACCTCGCACTTACATTGACCTGTTGTTATGTTTTCTCAAAAATTAATATAATAATTTATGAATTAGAAATGTCTAGAAAAAATCCTAAATAAACAGATATAGAGCTTTCTGTCCTATCGTACCGTGACGTGTCGTTCCGGAATGTGAGTGTGAACGCTGTTATCTGGTCTGGCTGCAACTGTCTACAACGTAGATGGAAAGATACATTTTCAAGATGTTCGATGTTTTTGAACGGGTATTATTATAGTCAACTGTCTACTAACGTTGATGGAAAGATACATTTTAAAGAGACACAGTATTATAGTCCACTAGACAGCTGATTTATGATGAATAATTCTACTAGTCTGATTTTTACGGTAATATTGGCGTATGAAGGAGGCTCCTTTTTCCTTTATATTATGCTGAAATGCAAAATTTCCAAAAACCTTGTATATACGTCGACGCGCAATTCAAAAAGGAACATACCTGTCAAATTTCATGAAAATCTATTACCGCGTTTCGCCGTAAATGCGCAACATAAAAATATTTAAACATTAAGAGAAATGCCAAACCGTCGACTTGTATCTTAGACCTCACTTCGCTCGGTCAATTCAATTCAAATCAAATCATTTATTTCGCCATTAAAAAAAACAACAATCACAAATAAAGAGCAAATCAAATATGATGAACAATAAATTTAAACAATTTGAATTCAATTTAAGTGTACAATTTTATAGGAGTTTTTAATTCCAGGTCGAAAATTCTCCGCGTCGCGCCGCTCCGCCGATCTAGTGCATGCTTTACTTAATAAGCACCACGCACATTCACGCCAAATATTCTGAAAGATACAGTTGATGGACAAAGGGGGTCTTGGATAGGCCCGGCTACAGTATCTGAGGCAAGTGTCGTGCTATGAGTATGTACAATGGAAGAGAGTAGCAATGGACAGATTTGCAAGGAAGGCTGCCAACCAAATCCAACGATTCAGCTGAAACAAGAAGAAACTCCCCTGTATCAGCCTGCAACGTACACCTCATGCCACCACATTTGACCGACAGAACGGCTCAACTTCCCACTTATTCTACTCTCTAAAAAATGATCAAAATAGACAACTGAGATCGTGAGGGACTGAGACCCTTCTGGAGCAACGACAGGTAGGTGAATGGAGAGCCTGTGCCAGACTGTTTTGGCTCTTAACGATACATAATCAAGCTCAAATAGAGCAGTGAAGAAAACAAAACAACGAAGAATCATAGAAACAAGAACCTAACCTCAATAATACAAACAGCTGATTTTGTTGAAGCCTTTCGATGAGAAGACATACGAGAGCTTGTATACACTGAGCATGCTTGTACAAGCCTACAGAATCGTTAGTGGCCGGCCGCACAGGCATTCAATTCAATTTTATTTTTCATGTTATGCATCGTATATAATACAATATTAACACAAGTCATAAACATCACATCATAAATACATTACATATGTTACTACAATATTTATATAATATAGTCTAAATCATTGAAAAAATAAGCTAATATCACAGATAAACGGCATATTTTATTCATTATTTATACAATATTATTATTCAGTTCAGTTTAATAGTAAATTCAGTTCACTTTAAAATTTCAATTTGACTGATTGAAGATATTTTATTCACATTAAATCAAATTCTATTAGCAATTCTGCTCAAGTGATGTATGAAACGTCACCTTAATTTGAATTGATTGTTCATTACAAGCTATATTGATTGCTACAGCCGCTTGCGACTGAGCAGCTATAGCCGCGCGGCTAGAATGTTAGAGTGGTCGCTAAGGCTGGCCACTAACGGTAGGACATGCATGATTCACATGACATCATACATTGTGGTGTCATCAATGCCAAAGACTTCAAGCAACATTTTTTGAGGTTGGCTTTTTGTATCTCCGATCTTTTTTCTCCGCTGCTCTATTCGATTTTAAATTATTCATGTATCATTTTAGTTTGTAATTTACAAGTGGTTTATTTATTGTTTTGGATGTTTATTTTATTTTAGCAGTAACATAATATAAACGACAAATAACGATAAATAAACCACTGGAGAATATTACTAATCATATAATGATACAAGGATAATCAAACGTCAAATCAATCAGCGAATAAAAATTGAAAATGAACTAAAAATCGAAAGTACAAAACCCAGCCACTAAATACTTTGTTATTTTTTTGACAAATAGTCCTTGACGATTTCCTATACTCTTTAAAGAGTCTCCAGGGAGAAAATTTAATCAAATCAAATGTTCTAAGTCTTTCGCTGGAGAGGCCAAAACTCACCACTGCTCAAAGAAGGGCGGCCATTCAATCAAAACTTCTTGGGAGAGGTGAGGCTTTTGACCCTACAGAGTTTCGGAGGGGCAAATAGAAAAACCCAAGAGACCAGAGATATGTGAAACTCTAGGCACAAATGTGGGTCAAAAGGCTGAGTCGAGAGAGGCTGGCGCCCTAGAGGCAGTTTGGCGTCCACTCTCTCAGCGGGAGGACCTTCAAAGAAGGCCAGGAGTGGAACTCACGTGGGTCACGAGGGCTAATCAGTCTGTGTAAAGAGACTACCAAGCATATCACACTGGTTTGCGACAAGCAACCAGGTGATGAATGGGATTTTAGTATAGAGAAAAACTCCTGGTTCTTGTAAAGGACACAGGTATTGGTTTGCCTAACTAACATACTACTTGGGAACACAATAAACTTCGATTGACTGATAGGGTTCTTTGAACCTTTGGTTCCTTGAATCCGTCCCTTCAAAAACAATAGGTCCTTCGATGATGACACAACATGTACGACGAGCATGTATGTACACACATGTTCAACACACTTGTCCTGTCGTTAGTGGCCAGCCTAAGGAATTGCACCTCAAGGGCCTCCCAAGGCCGGGTCGCAATTAAATCAATCAGTTCACAATCATAATATTGAATAATAAAATATTAATATCAATTTAAAAAAATCCAACTAATTCACCCATGATTCTACTTCTGAAACTAATTACTTTCAAAAAGCAATGACAGAAGGCTAGCAACAGGAATTTGCCCAGAGTCGACTCATCACTAATTTGCAGTAGGCAAACTCGATTAGACTGAATATCTGATTACATCTATTCAGTTATTTTGAAAATGATCTACCTGCAAATAAGGTGAGATCTACCACGCCTTTATTCCCTTCAAGTTTGCAGCATTCTGAAATCACTTATCTAATCTTAAAAATCTAGGGAGTAGGCTATGTGTGCACTACACTATTAAAATACACATTTATACCATCTACTCTATATAAATGAACCGAAAAATATCAATATAGAATCTTTTTTTCATTGGATTGTATTTAGGCGAGGTGGAACTTTTTTTTGCTGCATGAATGGCAGATAATTTGCAGTAAAAAGGATGAATAGTCTGCAGGCTATTCTAGATGGACTGGAATAGCTGAATTAGCTTTATGGCATACATTATGGGACAGACTGGTATCTTTCCAGATAATAGAGATTGATAATAAAATAGGGACAATATGCATACGGTCGTCAATAATCCAGCATAAAACCTAGAAAAATTTATTGACTTTGAATATTCGTCAACATTATTAAACAACTGTATAGGTATTAGTTATGGCCCTAAATCGAAATAATGAAAATCAAATTACGCTAATAAATATAACTCAATCTATTCCAAGTTATTGTAGCAATAATTTCTCAAACAATATAATTCTTAAATATTGGGAATGGCAAAATATCAAACCTACAATTTGATTTAAGTTTATCGCAAAAGAGGAATTATTACTTACGGTGTTCCTATAATTAGCTGCCAAAATTATAGTAAATTTAGCTTCGTATTGTGTTGTAGTTCAATTCACACAAAGAAAGTTAGTTATTAATTTAAATATTCCAAAAGCACAGAAAATCGACACTCTACTAGCAAAGTTTTCAACTGACTCTGACAGTGACAACTGAGGAGTGAGGAACTGAGCTGAGCTCTGAGCATGGCCTACTCAACTCATGGCCAGTACATACAGCCGATCAGCTGTTCAAAAGCGTACACTTCAAACCCGTGTTTACATGAAATCCCTATGTTGAATGGATTTTTCATGAATAAACGTTAATAATTCAACTGATAACTACTTTTTCGAATAAGGGTTGTTATTGTTTTTATTTTACCAATACAATTTTATCTCTCATCATGAATTTCAAGGGTAGTAATCATTGAGTTCTCTTAATATTCTTAGTTATTGGTTAACCAATGTGTAGGTTACCCATGTTTTAAATTAGCTTTTTCAAATTCAACATGTATTTCAATTATTGTAAAAAAATATAGTAATATAGTGTAAAGTTGAGTTGCTTGAGCTTTGAATTAGGCCTACCTATGTTTTTTTTCAATTTTGATTACAGTATTGCTCAATTTCTACGAGAGGAATTACAACCATGGCTTTTGTAGTATGCTAATATTTATAGCTTTATTAGATTTAAGGAATTTTTAGATTAAACTAATTTTTTTGAAAAGGTAAATGGTAGGCTATTACTCATTTTCATATGTCACTATTGTAATAAGAATTCTTATCAAATCATAACAAGAATGGCTTGAAATAGAAAAATTTTGCAGTGTAGGTTATCTTTAGTATTAAACAGAACATACATTACGGTATCTCTAACAATATTATTATAAACGAATAGGCTATATGTGATCAATGATAATACTGCTAGCTTACTCAGTAAAGGATTTCAATATTCAGCCTGATCCAGTAACTTACATGAATCATTTTTATCTAATCTGTTTTACTCTTAACAAAGTGAGTTTGGCACAATTTGAAAATTTGACGATTCCCCGATCCAGGACCGTGAGGAATACAGTACATCTTACTCATCGGAAGTAAGTACTGTACCGGTAAGTAAGTAAAGTGTTCTTTATGGGTTATGGCTGATCGATACAGTGTAAATATATTTATTGCAGAGTGAGATATCAGAGTTTTTATATTTATATCATATGTAAGACCATGTCATATCATGAAAAATCTATGCATATTCTTCAATAGCGCTAATGAACCAATGATATGTCTATTGACGCTCTGGTAGGATACTACTTGAAGATTTATTCTTGGTCACAACAGTAATAATATGAATAATATCCTGATACATGAGAATAATTGTATGATCACTTGAATGGATATGTGCAAATTTACGTAGAATCATGCATGACCCAGAAAACAAAATTTGAAAAGTGCTATTGAAACACGATGTTTACACTGAACGCAACCAAGCACGCTTTCAGTGTGAGCTAGTGTTCCTTTTGCTCTTTTCAGATATTGTACGTTTTTGTCTGCACGCTTGGTTATGCATAATTAAGCGCGCTCTTGCACAAATTATATTAATATTCATGATGGTCTCTTCTAACATGCAAAGGCTAGAGTCCCCCAGCTGAGTTAAGATATCTGCTAAATGGCAGGGGAATCATAGCGCAATTAATAACCCAATTCAGTGTTGCTATAAATTTGTCATTTCATTCATTGAACTGTTATTTCATATGCTAAAAATGTGTATAAAATTTGAACATTTTCTGCTCATTTGGTTTGAAAATCCTGATAAAACACAGATAAAAACACACTACGCAATTTCTAGCCACCTAAGCCCTTTCAATAGCCTACATAACTAATACACCTCAGCAAGTTACCTGAAATTTTGTACCAAACGTAAGAATTTTCTCTTGAAAGCTAAGAAAACGCTGGTAAGAGCAGAAAAATCGCCTATTCTGGGCGATATAGAAGTCAATAAGGTTTAGTTATTTAATTTCTAGACCCTATAACTGAACAACATTTTTCTGTCAATTCTTGAAAAAGCGCATACCGTATTGGTCGTCTTTGAAATTTTTTTCAATTACGGTCTCAGTCACTACACCTCCGAGTTTACGGAGGTAGTGTCTTAGTGCGCCACTAGAAGGTTGAACATTAACTATATTTCATTTTGATAACTTTAAAGGGAAAAAACACTCACATTCTTTTGGTGTGGCGACGACCGTTTCGAGTTTCTGTTGGCTTGAGAATGTACAACACCAGCACTAAACGGTCGTCGTTACACCAAAAGAATGTGCTTTTTCAGTTTAAAGTATCAAAATACAATACATTGTAATAATATTGGTAATAAATATGGATAATCAACAACGAATCAACTGAAACACGACTTTCTACTTATCGGGTGAGTAAATAGATTAATGGGTGAAAGAAAGAGTGTCATTTACTTCTACCTATATATATTAATATAAAATATAATGTCAAAAACTGATATGTTCATACTTCATTCAGTTTTGAAGCTTGCTATTTGAATTACAGCACGATCTTCAATAACTTCTCCTTTATCAATTACCCACAGTTGTGGGGTCAGAGGAAACACATACCGTAATCCAAAACACTACTGGCAGTTAATGATTCTAAACTTTGAAGAAAGTATAGGTATATACAGTAGTTCAATTGAAATATTATCATGATTGTAAATGTCATAATTTCAATAAAAAAATTACGGTGTTAAACTATACAGTTAATTTTGTAGACCTACAGGGTACACTATTTTATAAATTGTAACTCATTCTCTATTAAATGTATGCCAGCCATGAATCATATACGGTATATGTATATATATAATTATTTATCCTACACGATTTAAAATCAACACTTTTTTACTTGGAAGTTTTGAAATAATAATGAATTTAGTCTTAAACTCCAGAATAGAGTTGAGCGCAACCGTAAATACATTGTACTTAAATTCGTTTAGAAAGAAACTAATTTAGTTTATCAACAATGTTTTTATAATTATTTTTGTTCAATAACATGATAATTCTTATTTATAAACCATGCCTCTGCTAAACTTGATACTTTTGTAAAAAGAAGTAAGTTGAATTGAATAAGCTATCTTGAAACAAGTAACCTAGAAATTGCTTAACAAACAACTAAAAATATTAATATAATTCATTGATTACTACCCTTGAAATTTATGATGTAGGTTAAAATATGAATTGGAAAAATAAAATAAGTCTTTATTCGAAAAGAGTGATTATCAGTAGAATTATCAACGTTTATTCACGAAAAATTCCACTCGACATAGGGATTTCAATGTAAACACGGGTTGAAGTGTACGCTTTTGAACAGCTGATCACCTGAGTGTTCTAGCCTTGTAGTTCCGTAAGCAACGCTCTGAGTCACTCTGAGTATAAAATCCGAGATTGTAATTTTGCAATGCATCATGGGACTGTGTACTGTGTCATGACCGCATCTAGCGGTAGAAAACGAAACTAAGTTTCAGTTAGGAACGAAATTCAAAAATTGACATCAAAGTGTTGGACGAAGAACTTTATCAGTTTGAGAATTATTTTGGACTATTTCAACGCTAAAAATGATTAGAATTCATAAAATTATTTTCACTAACCAATATCAAATTCCCAGAAATGAATAAAATAATCTTAAAACTGGAAATTAACATAATCTTTTACAAGAGACTATCCAAAATGCAATGAGCATACGAACAAATTTCAAAATTAATCAATTTAAAAGATAATTCTGAACAAATCAACCCTCAAATTGTTGATAATCCATTCAAAACATGATGGTTGATTATATTTGATTGTCAAACATCTAAAATTAATGAGAATTAAAACCTAAACCCTCAAATCTTCTTAAAAAGTACGGTAGGTAGGTACTAATGATAAATTACTTCAACAATCCATATTGGTAATAAACATATTAAACTATAAATTACTGCTCAACGACTGATTTTAGAGTGAAAAGATATTCTAGATTATTTGTAGATAATATTATGATCTACAGTTTTTGTCCTGTGCATTTTTTTGATTAGAACAAAAACCGTTGAGTTGATATTCGAAAAAAAGGTGCTGGTACGGTACCATTACAGTACCGGTACTGTATCTCAATCATGAGCTCTTCTGCTCTACCCTACCTCGTATATCAATAATCTAGGCTCCGTATCTCAATAATATTATACGGTATACTGTACCTAACTTACAACATACAATGATGCAGATGGTGTATTGTAATATCAGTTATGTCAATATTTTGATTTTGTGTGTACTTGGATGGCTGACAATGTATATAACTCTATTAATTCATCTATTAGTAAAATTACTTAAACAATAAAAAACTTTTCAATAAAATGCTGTGTCCGATATAGAGTTTATTGAAGAATACAAACTGATAAATTGAATTACTGTGTATATATTTCAAATTGTACAAAAAGCAAATATATTTATGGCTAATTTACAAATAACTATTTACAATAAT
>NW_024090990.1:0-23707 GCF_014356525.2 Nilaparvata lugens | reverse complement strand
TTATTTTTTTTCAAGCGTGTGACGTGTCGGTACACGTCACACAGGAAGATCTGTGTGCAAAACGTTTTTCGTCTGTTGACACAGTGCAGGCGTGAATGCTCCGGTGTGCGAAAAAACGCTACAAACAAAGGTGTGAAAGCTTCTCTCGAAATGAAGATGCTAACGAGTAACGAGTCGGTTTTTCGTAATTAGCACACTCTTCAAATGGAAACCCATTACTTTTCAAGTATTAATTGCAGAGGTGTTTCTCACTCCACTCTCGGCTCGCTTCTTCAAACAACCTATCTCTCATAGAACTCTTTTATAAGTTCACGCTTCAGCTGCCACTCACAAATCTTAATGGATATGAGTCATAGCGTGGTGATTACTCAGTTCCTGAAGGAATGTTGTACCTCAAGGTTTATAGAATACATTTTTATTTATTTACAAAGGCAACTCTCCACAGTATTTTAAGCCCAGGTTATGATGAGGGGATGATACAGTACACTCATATAGTATACAGTATTAGATCAGTACACAGTATAATTATAATAATAATAATAATAATAATAAATTTTATTAACCAATCATATGTACGAAATAATTTTATAGAGCAAAAACTCCCTTTTTTGATTATCTTTCTAATGAGACAAATACAGGTGTCTAGCTCAATCCTCGAATCAGAATTTCAGTTTAAATTCGATTTTTTAATAAAAACGAGACTTTGAACTTTTTTCAACTTGTATTTCAATAACAATGCAGATACGAACTCTAACAGTTTCATTGAATTTCTCAGCCAAATTTCCTATAGAAAAAGTATTTTTACGCCCTCAATCACTCAACACAAAGCTATCAAATTGTAGACAATTATTCACACTCAAACAAGATAAGTCTCGTTTTTAATTAAAAAATCGATTTAAACTGAAATTCTTATTCGAGGATTTGAGCTAGACACCTGTATTTGATCTCATTCGAAATATAATCAAAAAAGGAAGTTTTTGCGCTATAAAAATTATTTCGTACCCTGGAAAAAAAATCGAATTTTATTATAGAATTTATAAGCCCTATCAACTGACATGAGTCTCATTTCTGGGAAAATTCCAGGGGCTCCGTAATATTCTTGAGAAAATTGACGGATAATGACTAAAAATCCATGTTTTTCACGGTTTTCTCGAAATGGCTCTAATGATTTTCTTCAAATTTATACCATGGATAGCTATTTATAAGCTCTCAAATGACATGAGTTTTTCTTCTGGGAAAATTGCAGGAGCTCCGTAATATTCTTGAGAAAAATGGCGGCGTACTAAAAAACCATGTTTTTCACGATTTTCTCAAAAATAACTTGACCGATTTTTTTCAAATTCATACCCTGTATAGTTATTTATCAGCTCTATCAACTGGCATGAGTCTTCTTTCTGGGAAACCAATGGGGGTCCACCCCATCCTTGGGAAATGGACTTAGTAACCTCCTTCTCGTGCATGAGGTGGGTAGGTAGCGCAGTTCATAAAAAGAACACATAGTCGAGATATTTCATCTGTAGAACAGCTGTTTTGACGACTTTAAAAAAATGACGACTAAAAAATCATTGAATTTCACAATTCACACAAAGAAAAAGTACTCTGAAAACAATTATATATACACATATACAGAAGTCTGATCGTAGTTCCAAATATGAACAAGGAAAGTTGTGTGAGTGTACCATACCAGATTTTTTTGTAGTTGAACTGTTATTGCACGTTTACAAAATATGTAAGGTATATACAGGTGTCCCAGATAAGGTGTAAACCCGGCTACCATAGATTCTACATGCAATTTGCAACAAAAAATTTCAGTAAAATTTCCTCTATCGACCTTCGTTTTCGAGATATATGATTTTTTCGATATTTTTCAAGTAGGCGTACTTCCAGTCATTAAATCGTCAATATCTCAAGAACCATTGGTCTTAAGTGAATTTTAAGGACATCGTAGAAAGAGGACAAAATTTCACATTGATTTGAGGTATAAACATGCCAAGTCGATTATTGAGTAGTATTTTTTAGCGGTCAAAGTTGAAAAAGAGTGATTTTTGAAATTTTTTTGAAAACTTCAGACACATTTTTCTCGATTTTTTTTTCAGGGTACGAAATAATTTTTATAGCGCAAAACTTCCTTTTTGATTATCTTTCGAATGAGACCAAATACACGTGTCTAGCTCAAATCCTCGAATCAGAATTCAGTTTAAATTCGATTTTTTAATTAAAAACGGACTTTGACTTTTTTCAACTTGTATCTCAATAACAATTGCAGATACGACTTCTAACCAGTTTCATTGAATTTCTCAGCCAAATTCCTATAGAAAAAGTATTTTATCGCCCTCAATCACTCGACACAAAGCTATCAAATTGTAGACAATTATCACACTCAAACAAGATAAGTCTCGTTTTTAATTAAAAAATCGAATTTAAACTGAAATTCTGATTCGAGGATTTGAGCTAGACACCTGTATTTGGTCTCATTCGAAAGATAATCAAAAAAGAAGTTTTTGCGCTATAAAAATTATTTCGTACCAAGAAAAAAAATCGAGAAAAATGTTCTGAAGTTTTCAAAAAAACTTCAAAAATCACTCTTTTTCAACTTTGACCGCTAAAAAATACTACTCATAATCGACTTTGGCATGTTTTATACCTCAAATCATGTGAAATTTTGTCCTCTTTTCTACGATGTCCTTAAAATTCACTTAACACCATGGTTCTTGCATATTGACGATTTAAAGACTGGAAGTACGCCTACTTGAAAATATCGAAAAATCTATATACTCGAAAACGAAGGTCGATAGGAGAAAATTTTACTGAACATTTTTTGTGCAAATTGCAGGTAGATCTATGGTAGCCGGGGTTTCACCTTATCTGGGACATCATTATACTGGAGTGCTATGATTGATAGATATGGAATTCTTATTACATAAAAATGTACTGATAGATATTTTATTTTGAAATTTCAAATTTTTCGAATGTGATAGATCTATTCTTCTCTATATTAGGAACATATATACTTACTAAGTACTCCTACTCGTTACATATATTTAAAGCATGATTTAGACATACCAGTAATGTGATATCATGGAATATAATGACTGTATTCAACTCAACTCGTATGGATGCATATGTGCTTGAAACAAATAATCTATTTATTTATTTATTTATTCAATGTACTGGGTGTTGATAATTATGACTATATAAGACTGATTTGATGAATGATTACACTATTCATAAGATGACTACTAAGATGTTATGAATTGAATTGCTCATTTATTGTATAACGACTATAAGCTGAATTCTTTAGACAAGGCCTAATCTACATCCAAATGTTTGTATTTATCGGTCAATATATTTCTTATTCCTAGACGCCAGCTAAGAAAGGGGTTTCAATTTCGTAGAATAGCACGTATTCAAACTGTATGTTTTTCAAAAATGTTGTGATTTCAAATTCAAATTTCGTTTATCACACACATATACGAGAATTTAGAATTATGAAAGTGGCCCGAATAAGGTTAGTAGAGGGATTCTAAGATTTCAGAACGGACTTTTTTGCTCAAAATCCCCTCCCCCCTCTCCCCCTCGTCCATCCCGCCTCCCCTTCACCCCGCCTGGAGGGTGGGGGTGTTCTAAAAATAGATTTCCCCCTCCCCTGCCCAGTGGAGGTGAGGGGGTTGAAAAGAGAGAGATATATCTTCTTTCTCTCTCTCTCTCTCTCTCTCTCTCTCCCCTTCCCCCTCCCCAGGTGAGGGAAAAAAATTTCCCTTTTAGGAGGAAAAATTCCCTCTCTATAGGGGAAAAAATAATTTCCCTTTATGAGGAAAAATTCCCTCTCTATACTGACAGATTAAAGTGAATCCATTCTCTAATGCTATACTGACAGATTGAAGTGAATCATTTCTCTAATGCTATACTGACAAGTAGTGAATCCTTCCTCTAATGCTATACTGACAAATTAAAGCGAATCCATTTCTCTATGCTATACGGACAGATTAAAGTGATCCTTTTCTCTAATGCTATACTAGTGAATCCTTCTCTCTACATCTAATGATATACTGTACTAGTGAATCTCTACAATAATCTAAGTTCTATAATGGTCATATTATGCTTGCTTTCCAACTGACAGTCAAGAGTTCAATCAAACTGTTTATGAATGTGTAAAAATTGAGCTCTTTTGCTGTACAAACATGGCAGTCGTTTTTTTTTAAGTGTTTTCTCCGACAATATGTAAGTATAATTGGAATGAGCTAGCATATCTAAAAATACTTACACATTCTCAGACCTATTTCACTCGGAACGGACTCAACGTCTATAGTTACCATGAAACTGCCTTAAGAGATACTTTTCCGCTCACTTTAATTCCCATGAACGAGAATTGAAACTTCTGATGTTATTCTCATTCAAAACCACTGAATATTCTTTCGGCAACTTGATAGTATGTTTAAAGTCCCTTCACTATCAATATCGATAATTTTAAGGTGAATTTCACCATTATCGAAATGTTACCTTCATTACCACAAACCAATCATAGGCATAAATTCAACCCCAATCAACTAGTGGATTTGCTTCTACAGCAACTCGTTGAAACTTGTGCAGTCAAAATAGTTAGACATCATGTTGTCAGTCAGCCGTTTAGACTAAGTGACGCGTGCGCTCACTCGTGAGCGTGTCCCTCCCCTAGACAAATGACACGTGCGCTCTGCTCTCTGCAAGGTTCCCCTCTAAGTCCGATAACTCCTGCACCGAAAACCGTTACATTCAATCATAGACACATGAAAAAATGTCTAGATCAATTTATCATCTGTGACATGTGTTTACCCTTAAAGTCTTATAGTTCACTCTCTCTCTCTCTCATAATATGTCATCCTTTTACAAGATTTTGCAAAAACCGTTATATCATAGTCACATGAAAAATGTCTAGACTGAAATTTGAAGCAGCATGTGTTTAAATTCATTATACTTCACTCTCTCTCATAATATGTCATCCTTTTACAAGATTTATGCAAAAACCGTTATATCATAGTCACATGAAATGTCTAGACTGAAATTTGAAGCAGCATGTGTTTAAATTCATTATAGTTCACTCTCTCTCATAATATGTCATCCTTTTACAAGATTTATGCAAACCGTTATATCATAGTCAAAAAATGTCTAACTGAAATTTGAAGCAGCATGTGTTTAAATTCTTATACTCACTCTCTCTCATAATGTCATCCTTTTACAAGATTTATGCAAAAACCGTTATATCATAGTACTGAAAATGTCTAGACTGAAATTTGAAGCAGCTGTGTTAAAGTTCATTATAGTTCACTCTCTCTCACGCAAGTGTTTACAAGATTTTATGTTTTCGGCGCCAATACGACCCCTTTGTACTGTGCTAGGTCCATTTTTTCTGTAATATTTTGGACTATCTGATTTTCTGTAAGGTTGTGTTGCTTGGCCTCTATCCAGTTCATATGAAAGAACCCGGGCGTATGAGGATACGATGTCCAGGGCCACTCTGTGGATGAATAAATTTAGATAATCTATGAATGGAGCCGAACATTGCAGTCTCATGACAGTGCCCTCTTCCGAATTTTTAATTGCATCAGCTATTTCATCACGAACGCTTTTCACAGCAACTCCCATCTCGTTTCTCTTAATAAAATCTCCTATATCATTTTTAGTTGCGTACTTTTCTGCAATTTGATTAATCAGAATAGCAATAGCATCTTTTGTAATAATTGTTCAATACCCTCCATAATATTAGCTTTTATTGCACTCGCCATTTCAGATAATCGTTTTTCAAACTCTCCTTTGTTAATGAAGAACTAGTCAATTTCTGCAAAGCAGATTCTAAATATTGCTTATCATTGACGATGGATGTGTTTCATTTACTTTAGTAAAAATTTCTGTACTAAGCTGTTTTAATTTAGTATTGAGATAGTTTCTGTCCAACCCTCCAAATTCTTAATTTTATCTGATATGGCTTTTAATTTCTCATCTAAATAAGCTTATCAACTATATCGTTGTTAATACTGAGCAACTGAGATGAAAAGCTGTCTGTTAAAGTTTTCACTTCTCCTAGAGCAGATTCTAAAGTTAGAGTTCTCTCTGCAATAGCTTTATCGATATTGGCGCTAAAATTTTGTAATGAACTTAGAATATGTTCTCTTTCAATATGCTCACTCCAATATTCTTTGTATTTTCCGAAACGAGTTTGGTTATTTGCGAATCTAAATAATTTCACAGCTTCACTGATTCCTTGTTGATTTATCGATTCGATTATTTTCTGTGTTATCGAGTCAATATCACACGTAAGATTAGCAACAGCACCGCTAGCACTAGGTATCAATTCGACCGAATTGATGTAGAGTCATCGTAACACTAAACAATTAGTTTTGCTTCTTTTAGCTCTTCAATTATAGACGCGATCTCAATATCATGTCCAGTGTTGCCAGAAGCTTTTGAGGAATAGAGTAAATTTAATCTTTCCACTAATTCGTCAAAATTATCAAAGTATTGATAAATTCTGATTACTTTTCTCAATTTCTTAATCTTTTCGATTAAACCAACGTTCTTTCTATTCAGTTTTCTGCTGCTGCGTGTTTTAGACAACATGACTGCACAAAGAATTAATCTCTACTGAACGGTAAGAAACGTATCGAGCGAATCTCGGTACTTGCAGCTATTAATTCCACACTTGCTCATAATAGTTACAAAATTATGAGGATTACGATTCCAAACTGTATGACAAAGTTTAGCGAAATCTTTATAAGAAATATCTCCTCCAACATGATCTCTGTGAATTAATTTGAGACTCAATAAATCCATCTTAAAAATTATAATCATATTTGCATTGTCTCTAGTGAAATGTTTCTGTGTAGCTCCATAACTCTGAATTAAATATGCAGTGTCAATATTACGATGTCGTCCCATAGTAAAATATTCTCTTATTTGAGGTACATGATTAAGTTGCAAGTCATCGAATATTACTAAAGAATATTCTGATATTTTGTTCGGGTGAGGAATAGATTCCGAATTGCTGTTTATATGAAATTCAATATCCTTCATTTTTGAAAAGACTTTTCTCAAAAACAAGTACTTATCTTGATACTCGCTCTTCGTGTGCAAGTATATAGTTTTAAATCTCAAGCCATTCTTTGAAAAAATTAAATTAAATAGCAAATTGGTCTTGCCACAGCCTGAAGAGCCTATTATAAGGATCCTTGCATTATGAGGTAACAACTTACCATTTTTACACCATGTTGGCATTTCTTTCTCTCTTATAACATTGTCGAAATTTACTATCGGGATATTACTCATGTTAGTCACGTGTACAGCATGTGATCTGATAAGGAACTGATAAGTTATCAGGGAGGAGGGTGTGCGCTAGACACCACATGTTATATCACATCGCCCGAAAGGTGCTCGCTCGCTCTCCCACTGATAGAAGTTTCTCACTTCAACATATTGTTCCCTCTCTTTCCCGCACCCTCTTCACGAGAATGCATGATGTGTTCCCCTTATCTAAGCCTTACCAAATTACGAAAATGAAACTTCAGATTGAAATGAAAAGCATTTTTGATAAAGAGCTATTATATTTACACCAAATCTTTGACATATTTACACTGAATGGAATGTATTTACAATGAGATATTACAATAGATTATTTTTCATCTAATAGTTGATCTTTACTAATATAACTAGGTGTTGAAAATCCAATCCATTTCAATAACAATCCTTTTTTATCACGTTTTAATATTTTTTCAATCAAATAACTTGTCTCTCCGATTCGTTTAATTGTGTTTTTTTTATTTCTTCTGCATAAAACCTACCACTGATTACTTCTCCATTTAGATTTCGCAAGCTATACATTACAGGTTGAGAAGGAAATATAGAATGAATTACAAAATACTCTGCGCTCCAGTTTATGTTATGAGATTTATCGAAAAGAACCTTTTCTTTGAGATTCGTACAACATCTCCTAGCTTAAATTTCGGTTTTGAATTTTTCAATTTATATCGTCTATTGAATGCAGAATTCAAAGACATTAAAACATGATTACGATCTTTCTTCCTCACATCTTTAGGTTTCATTCTAATTGAAGTGTGCATTGTTGCATTATAATCATGAACCAAACTGTCTAGTTGCGATATCCAGTTTTCGGTTCCATGTTCAGTTAAATATCTATAAATTTTTGCTTTAATTGTTCTATTAAACCTTTCAACTATAGATGCTTTCTTATCACTAAAAACATGGTAATGTTTAATACTATATCTATCTAATAACGCTTTAACTTTTGAATTAAAGAATTCTGTTCCCTGATCTGTTTGGAACAGCTTAACTCCCTCATTTTTAGAAATATTGGTTCGAGAGCGTTAAATACAGATTGGCTTGTCTTGTCTTTTAATGGTACACAATATGCAAATTTTGAAAAACAATTAATAACAGCTAAGATATACCTATAACCCTTATTAAAATGTGATAAACTTGTCATCTCAATAAGGTCCGCTTGAAGCAGGTCTTTTTCACTTTTCAGTTCATATTTGCGAGTGGCATAGTTCACACGTGCATGCTATGAAGCTCTAAAGCTAGCTTAGATCTAATAATATTCATGATATTTACAACAGTCAAATCAAAATTAGTGGTGTGGATGATTGTCACGGAACATACTGAGCAATCAGTTAGAGTGTTGGGCACTCTATAATGTCCAAAAGGGAGAGTGTCAACACCATTCTCAGCAATGTACCTCTTATCATCATAAGGACTCAAACAGATTTTTGCACATTCAACCTGATACATGGTGTGATTATAGGACCTCATCATATTACATTTTTCAATGTGTTCACTACGTTCAAACAATGATTTCTTATATAAATTAAAATTAAGTTTTCTACATTTCACTCCGGTATGTACACCCTTTGCTATACATTTATTTACAGGTTCTTCATTCTCGTTACATACTAGAAAGGAGTAAAGTTTCGATCTTAGGCCTACAAATCTATGGACAGGTTTTGAGGCAGTCTCATCCTTGAACTTTCCTACAACTTTATTTCTCTCCATGGAAAAGCAAGAGTGGCAAGGTGGATAGTTAGAAGTATCGAAAAGGGTCAAATTTTCTTTAATCAACTGATACACATCTTCGACTTTTAGGTTTAGAAGAAAACTGTCGGTATCAGTCATACAGAGTTCTATACGATCCCACGGTATAATTTTTTGTAATTTGCAATAGAAAAAATCGTACATATGGAATTTACTCAACTCCAGTATGGAAAAGCCGGAATAGACAGGCTTGTTCATTTTAAGTTCCAACTTGCAAGAGAAAACCGCGATCACGTTCGGACTAATTGTTTGCCAGCGTTTACATAGTGGATTTGAAATGTACTCATCTAACCGTTCTTCATCCATGATAATCTTAACATTGATTTGCTTACGACTAGATTGTATCGTTTTTCCAAAGATCAGATTGCAACAGGCCTTAAAGAAGGATATTTCAAATTTATTTTTCGCGTTCTGTCTATTCCAGATATTGAAGTCGATGTAGCTTTTCAGCCAGGGAGATTGGGAAAAGCTAATGACGCGATGCACTTTCAATAATTTCAAACCGAGCTGAAGGTAGAGCTTTAAATTGACATAGTGAACAATGTACTTTTCACGGTCGAAAAGTGTGTTCATGAGCTTTTTGGTTCCAGTTTGACCGTTCTCATTTGTTTGGTAGTTTGACAGCAATTCGCGCGGTGTTTGGTGGAGAGGTGCAAGTGGGAAGCTGGCGTGCATATCATGTAACTCTTGAGGGTACTTGAGATCACATTCTATTATATATCCAGTTTCTGAATTGCTGTCCAAATTCGCGAAATCAAGCTTGGAAATTTCTTCCTCTCAGAGGAATTTGAAATTTCCAACAGGTAAGCTTCGGCTCATAGCTTCCGAGTATAAACTGTTTGCATCGATATAAAGGAGATAATTACTCGGTTTTGAAGGATTGTATGTTTCGGGTAGATGTTTGTTATTCGCTTCACAATAACGTTTACCGATGAATGACACCCCACCCCTCATCCCTGCCTCAAACATAAGATGCATGTCAGGATGAGTAATCAATTCTAGTTCGACTTTAGTGTGTTTCAGCATGCAATTCCAGGTGAAGTGCGCGAGAGAAAGAAAATGGGTCACATCAAGGCCATATGAGCTAAAAAGCGTAGACCTCATGGATTCAAAAACTACCGCTAATAGCATTACGTCCAAACATAAATAAAAATCGTGATATTCACCCAGATTTTTCAGCTTGAATGTTGAGAACTACTCTTTGCGCATGCTCATATTCTTCGCGAGACAGAGGTGTATCAGTTAAATCATTATGAAAACATTCGATGGGAGGAAGCGATTTTTCCGCGAATTTTTCGGGACAGCTCATGTACGAGTAAGGATATACTCCTTTTTTCAACAAGAGCTGTCTGTGTTCGCAAGGTGGATCATGAAACACTGAAAATATTGCTCGAACTTCTTTTCCATGTCTGTACTTTCTACCAATTACACACCAATACTTCCAAGGATTCAGACAAACTTGTAGGAATCTATAAATTTAATTTTGCCTACTGAAAGTGTCAAAAATCTCTCTGACGTATTTGCGATGCAGGAAATTTCTTTTTTACATTTACCGAGCGATTTCAGAATAAAATGCGAATAAAAACCGGATAAATTATGAAAATAACACGAAATGTACTCCGGAGTACGAGCTGTTAAATTACAAGAAACATGTGCCGCACACAAGTAATTACCGGTTTCATGCGCGTGGTGACGACATTTAATATAGCTGTCTGAAAACGGTTCAGCACAAAGCCCGCAGTTTACCAAATTTTGAAATTCGCGCTCTTGACTTTAGGATAAAGCTTGCATCTGAATTTCTCGTTTCATATCCTCATACAAAATGTCGCCGAGATCTGTAATTTCCTGAAGAAATTTCTCCATGATTTTTTCGTCTAAACTACTCGATCTATGGAGTACAGGTCCGTAGGCGATTTCCCCGTTAACATCTATAACAACGAAACAATAGCCGCAGGGAATATGACGCGCCGTTTTCTTTGTGTAACTATGAGTAATTTCATCAGAATCGGATTCATCATCATCATTATTATCGATATTAACAACATAAGTTTCTAAATCCGCGTAAATGGTGTACTTTCTCTTCAATGTTGCACCTAGTTTCTTGAATTTAATTGTCTCTCCGCATTTAGGATATGAAACGTGCTGAGATTCAAACTTGGAACAAAGTTCCACATGTTTCAACAAATTTGCATTACCATCACAATTTTTAGATTTGGTTGATGTAAATCTATGGAAACAAAAATTGCAAATGTGTACTTGACCGTGGCATTTTGAAAGGTGGGAGAGAAGACGTGATAGCCCGTTTTTCCCATTCGTGGTATTTACTAAACAGAAATGAGTTTTTCCTGCATTGCCTTTTAGCATTAAAAGATTAATTTGGTGCTTACGAGTGCGGAAAATGCTTGTACGGAGGGGGAAAAACTTTTTGTTGTCATACGCGATGACGTGAATTGCAATATCCGGATTGAGTATTTCAAATTTCTAATATCGCGTGTCGTCACTGGGAAATTTACACCTCGCGTATTAAGTGTGTGAGCAAACTTGCTCAAATACTTTACACTCAAGTCCGAGTTCCTTGGCTTCTGATGGAAATACGCGCACTGACCATAAAAAGCATTTTTCGTCAGACAGATTTTTGACATTTATAATACATTTTTTGTTTTTCAAAACTGGGGTGTTTGAATGAAACTGGATGTGTATATAGGATTAAATTTAATCACGTTCACATCAGTGATTCAATTTTCTTTAGCACCCATCCACTCCCATGTCTTACGAAATTTTCGAAAGATGAGAGGATTTTTCTCACAGCTAACATGAAATGCTCATTAAAATCTTCATAGTTCTCAAGCACGTTTAGCGCTATGTTGGAGTAACTATGTAGATTTATTAGAGATGAGACAGTCTCACCAACCTGCTTGTCATCCATCACCACTAATTTATCGGGCAAAACATTTAATACTATAAACCACTTTACATTCCCATCATGGCGTGCCGCATGTTCCCTAATTATGTCGAAAACTCGACGTTTCGACCTCTCAAGCACGTTGGTGATGTCAATATCCTCAGGCTCGTCATCGAGGGTGATGCGATGGCGGACTGCTGCGGAATTCACGCCACGTAGTCTGCGTTCCCTTGGCATGATTCTGAAAAACAAAAGAATAATGATCAGGATGAGATAGAGTACAACAGCATGTTTAGTTGTGAATTGACATTGGTAGAAGAAGGGTGTGTGTGAAAATGATATCTCAAGATCACATAATGTTGTATGAAAGATTAAGATTATTATCTTTTGATAAAAGATGGTCGAAATCTTCTCTGCATTTGTCCGCGGAAAACATGGTGAAAGAGGGATTTATATTCTCATCTGCACCAGACATTGTGCGATGTGTATTTTGTTCAATTTGTTTGGGAAAATGGGAAGAAAGTGACATACCAGCAATAGAACATGCAAGGTACAGCCCGAACTGTAGAATGAAAGATAATATAACAATTGAAGAGGAGAATTTCGATAATAATATTCTACGAGAATATGAAGAAAGATATTTAACTTTTAATTGTGTAGAAGATTCATCCGTTCAAGGAGAGTATTTTGAAAAGCATCATCTACATTGTGACTTTTATAAATCATTATGCAATAAAGCAGAGTATTTTGCGAGAAATGGTTATTTCTTACATAAAAATCCATTCTATCTGCAATGCGTCTATTGCAAATATATTATCGAAAATCCATTTGAAAAAGTAATACATTTACCGTTTTGTTCATATGAAGAGTGTGAGAAAGAAGAGCGGGGGTTGGATGTTCCAGATATAGCGTATCGTAAAGATGAGGTAAAATCGTATGCATGCAGTATATTGTAGAAGGTTTTTTATCCTCCAAGGACAAAAACTGTGCTCCGAGGACAAAAACTGTCCTCCGAGGACAAAAACTGTCCTCTGAGGACAAAAATTGTCCTCCGAGAGCAATTTTCCTCTCCTCCTCAGAGGATAAAATCAAAGTAAAAATGTACTTACATGTACTGCTTGATGCTGCGTGAATCTCCTCGAGTGTACAGGTGTAGATAGCGGCCTATGGTACAGGTGTAGATGTGTATCCGCCTATGGCTCCTTTCAGATTGATTCCTCTCAGGTGTAGATACCGCCTTTGACTCCTTTCAGATTGATTCCTCTCAGCTGTGTTGTCTCGACAAGAGCTCAACTGGTTATGAGGTTCAGAACTCAAGTTGAGAGGTGAGAAAATGCTGTGAAAACAATGAAATATTTAATAACTGAACTGAAATCAATCGAGAATGCTTGAGTGAGGCTCTATGTTGAAATGCTGTGAAATATTTAATAATATTAGAAATCATTCGAGAATGCTATTCAAAAAATGATTGAGTGAGCCTCTATCTTGAAATGTTGTGAAATATTTAATAATATTAGAATCATTCGAGAATGCTATTCAAAAATGTTTAAGTGAGTTGACATGGAGGAGTTTTTTTTTTTAGCTACTAGCAGGTGTTTTCACCCTCTCATGCTGAGTTCTAGATGAGATTTTTTTTTTTGTCTTCTAACACACATGTACAAGGATGCTATTTGAAAAATGATCGAGTGTCGGTTTTTGTAATAGGAGAGAGAATACTTACAAACTGATAACGATGTGGGAGCACGTGTTGTAGGGGAGAAATTTGAATTTTTTTTGCCTTGTAGCACGCTTCGCTCTCGCTCGCACGAGGCTGGAACAGAGAGAGAAACGTATGCTATATAAACAGAAGTGATGAGAGGAAAGTTATCATTTACATCTGAGCCCGCTTCACGATGAGTTCTCCATCATACATCCTGGCGGATAGCCCGCCGCAGCGTGTGCTCAACTATTGGCAGCGCAAAGCTGCTGAGTTGTGTGCTGCTTCTTCTGCTGCTGCTGCTGCTGCTGCTGCACCTGCTCCACTGGATCCAGCATCACCAGGTGGGGAGATCATCGTCGGGGACAGCCCTATTCAGCGCTTGGCTCCAGCACCTACCTGGGCACCGCGGCGAGCAGTGCTAACAGCGGTGACCAACAAGCAGAAGCAGCCCAAGCGGAAGTTGGTGTTTGAGGACAAGCCTGAGGTTAGCGGGGATGAGGACGAGTCAATCTACTCACAAACAAAGGTTAGTTTCAAAAAATATTATTAACTTGTGTATGCACAGATTTTTTTCCGTGATTGATTGTTAAAAAATCTGTGCATACACAAGTCTTTGATTATTTGATACGAGTATTATTTGAAATGATTAGAATGCAAGGAAATATTATTTGGATTATGAGATATTATTGTTTAAAGTAATCGATCATGCATAAATGTTACCAATATTTCCTTGAAGTGATTAGAATGCTAAGGAAATATTATTTGAACTGCTTAGAAATTGAATTATTGTTAAAGTATTCGATCATGCAACAATGTTAGCAATATTTCCTTGAAGTGATTAGAATGCAAAGAAATATTATTTGAAATGATTAGAAATTGAATTATTGTTTAAAGTAACCGATCATCCAACAATGTTACCAATATTCCCTTGAAGTGATTAGAATGCTAAGGAAATATTATTTGAACTGATTAGAAATGGAATTATGAGATATTATTGTTTAAGTACTCGATCATGCATAAATTATTTGATACAATATTATTTGAAGTGATTAGAATGTTCATACATCAATTATTCGTACAATATTATTTGAACGATTAGAATGCAAGGAAATATTATTTGAAGTACTCGATCATGCAACAATGTTACAATATTATTTGAAGTGATTAGAATGCAAGGAAATATTATTTGAAGTGATTAGAAATTGAATTATTGTTTAAAGTAACCGATCATCCAACAATGTTACCAATATTCCCTTGAAGTGATTAGAATGCTAAGGAAATATTATTTGAACTGATTAGAAATGGAATTATGAGATATTATTGTTTAAGTACTCGATCATGCATAAATTATTTGATACAATATTATTTGAAGTGATTAGAATGTTCATACATCAATTATTCGTACAATATTATTTGAACGATTAGAATGCAAGGAAATATGATTTGAAGTACTCGATCATGCAACAATGTTACCATATTATTTGAAGTGATTAGAATGCAAGGAAATATTATTTGAAGTGATTAGAATTGAATTATTGTTTAAAGTATTCGATCATGCAACATGTTAATCAATTATTTCAATAACTGATATTACTCACTTTATGCAGAGAATGTCAATTCGATGATGACAATTCGATGATAATTGATGTAGAGATCAATAATCTATCAATCTCTAGTATGATGATAAATCATAATTATAATTGATGAATCATAATGTATGATCATATTGTATAGATGAATGTATGAATAGAGAATGTATGAAAAATTGTAATATTGTTTCTATAAAAATTGTTTTCAATTCTTACCTGTTCAAAGAATAGTAGAAACACACAGAAGAAGAAAATGCTGGTTCAGCTGCTCTGTTTTGAATGATATTTAAATAAGGTGAGCGCACCTTTTATAGTTTGTTGCGAGCATGCTCAGTAGTCTTTACCGCTACACACACACACACACAGCAGCACACCCAAGCGGCGCTGGCTTCGCTGACTCGGTCGCTCCCTCCCACATCTGTTTTGGCAGGCGTTCCTGCAGATGTGGGTGGGCGCACCTCCCCCTTTTCAAATTGACTTCACCTTTTCAGATTTGAAATAATATTCTTATCATCCAAGCAATGTATCATAGTGTGTGAATTCATTTCCAACTCGATTGAAAATTAAACCAATTCAATTTTCTTTTGATTAAGTTGGTGTAATGATTAATTAATTAATTAACCCTAGTAATGTTCAACCATTGAGTTGAAAGGTAAGAAAATGGTATGTAGGAGAAAGCAGAGTTCGAGGAAACGAGGTAAAGGAATCTTGAGTTCAGCGGCAAAACTTTTTAAAGGTGTGTCAGGTTTGGCAGGTAATGTGACATCAACTATTTTAAATAAGGTAATTGATAACCTCCAGGAAGAAATTCACCTCCCTATATGCTAGATGCATTACCCAAAAAAATTCTAAAAAACAAGAATGCCATTGTGAATTCAGCAAGGGAAAGCGAGGATGGCACACATTGGGTAGCATATAAGAAAGTTGGCTCTAATGTTTGGTATTTTGATCCAATTAGAAATTTACAACCGCCATACAAATTGGACAAATATTGGAAAAAATAAAATGGAGTAAATATATTTGTGAGGCCGAAAGCGAAAAGGGACCTCTTGTCGGCATATTTGATTTTGAGTTACATATTTATTAAAATTCTGCATTAAATCTGAACAATTGTATGTAATTTTTATGTCAGTAAATATTTTTTGTTTTTTTACAAATGTTTTAATTTCAATGACTGGAAAAGGGCTTTCTGTAGAAATCACATTCAACAAGTATAAAATGAACAGAAGCTTATTTTTGTATTAAGCATAACTTGGGTATAAATGGAAAGCTTATAGTTTTCTCTTTAAAATGAATTGTTGAACTTTCCTTAAGTATGATAGATTTAAGACATAATGTTAGTTTTATTGGAACATGTAGGACACAAGTGCACTTTCTGAAAAGGGACCTCTGTCGGCTCATGTTATTTTTCCATTACAAAAGAGGTAGGTTCCCTTTTCAAAGTTCATTAATGCTATTTCAGTGGCCAGTGTGTTGTGTTGTAACTAACATACACATACAGAAGTGGAGTAAGCTATTTTATAAAAAATTCAATTCAAAACTTAGGAAGAAACTGACAATTTATTACAAAAAGAAAGTACTCTTGCATTGACAAAAATTGTAGGACATAAATTTATTCATAAAACATGGAACATGAAGAACTTTTTACATGGAAAATACAAAAACAAACTTCAACTCACAGTGTGTTGTGTTGTAACTAACATACACATACAAAAGTAGATTAAGCCTATTTTATAAAAAATTTCCATTCAAAAACTTGAAAAAACTCACTGAAAAAAACTGAGTATCTATTACAAAAGAGAAACTACTCTTGCCTTGGGAAAAATTATAGGACTATAAATTTATTAATAAAACATGGAACATAAAGAACTTTTTACATGGAAAATACAAAAACAAACTTCAACTCACAGGTGTTGTGTTGTAACTAACATACACATACAAAAGTAGATTAAGCTATTGTTAAAAAAAAAATCAATTTAAAAACTTAGAAACACACTGAAAAAAACTGAGTATCTATTACAAAAGAGAAACTACTCTTGCCTTGAGAAAAATTATAGGACTATAAATTTATCATAAAACATGGAACATAAAGAACTTTTTACATGGAAAATACAAAAAAACTTCAACTCACAGTGTGTTGTGTTGTAACTAACATACACATACAAAAGTAGATTAAGCTATTTTAAAAAAAAATTCAATTTAAAAACTTAGAACACACTGAAAAAAACTGAGTATCTATTGCAAAAGAGAAACTACTCTTGCCTTGAGAAAAATTATAGGACAATGGATTAATTCATAAAACAAGGAACATAAAGAACATATACATGGAAAATACAAAAATAAACTTCAACTCACAGTGTGTTGTGTTGTAACTAACATACACATACAAAAGTAGATTAAGCCTATTTTATAAAAAATTTTAATTTTAAAACTTAGAAACACACTGAAAAAAACTGAGTATCTATTACAAAAGAGAAACTACTCTTGCCTTGAGAAAAATTATAGGACTATAAATTTATTCATAAAACATGGAACATAAAGAACTTTTTACATGGAGAATACAAAAATAAACTTCAACTCACATTCAATGTCTATTACAAATTGCGCTTTCTTTTCTTTTTTGGGTGTTTAGTCGGCTCAGTGACTTCATCTTCAGCTACTTCAACATCATTTCCAGAATCAGCAGGAACTGCAGGACTAAGTCGATCTTTGAATTCTTCTTTGCAAAAGCTTCTGATGTTTTTGAAGAGATACTCCTTCCGTTGATGGTTCATACCTTCTGGAATTATGATGTTGGGAAATCCAGAGGGTCCAATACCAGAATCATCCAAGAAAATTTTTGAATAAATTCATTGCCATTGACTTCAAATTTGCAAGCTACTTTTCCCTTATTTGTTGCTGAGAATTGAAATGGTTGTACTGGGTAATTTTTTGTACTTTCTTTGCTCCATTCTCTCTAAAGAAATTCAGCCAATCATATACCTCAATGTTGACTTCTCCATTTTCATTCCCAACTGATATAGCCTGATTGACTTTTGTTGTCGGTGTTGACTTCTCAACACAGTCACAACTCATCTATACTAGAGACATGGGATACCCTAAACTTCTTTTTCAGTAATCGAATGCCCAGTCGCAGGAAAATTTTGTGTGTCCCACTGGCATAAAAGAGAGAATGATTTCTTTGTTCAACCATTGCACACTCTCCAAGCAAGATAGCCTAACATGATGTTGTTTTTGTTCTGGCCAACACAATTATCAGCATGAATGAACATTGTTTCTTCTCCATGGCTGTAGTGTTCCAAGTATAATGAAAAAGGCTTACTATAAGGTTAGACCCTTTTGTAGTGCTGACACTTTCAGGGATTAAAAAGTTCATTTGCTTGTTCACTGTGTCACACATAATACCGAAAATACCAATTTTGAATGGACAAGAAAATAAATGGGGCCGGGTTGAAGTGGGTTGCTTGGAATATGTATCTGTTGTGCCATGTCAAAACTGTAATGAATTGAAGTTTTTCCATTTTCATAATTCTCCCTTGTCTCTTTATAGTGTCTTATAAAACTTCCTTTCTTTTGATACTAGATCTAAATGAGATCTCATTTTTTCAACCGTTTGTAATTTTGTTTCATCTGGTAACAAGGCCATTTCAGCACCAGATGTGAAATGTTTCTGACATGTTGAGCAAAAGGTCAGATCTTGGTTTCATAATAACAATTTCGGGACACAGCTGTTTCCAAATATATTCGAACATTCTCATTGAAACAGGTTGTGATGGCATGTCTTCAGTGAAAGAATCCTTGTAAATTTCATAGATTTTAACTTTAGTGTCACTTGAAGGCAACAGTTTCAAATTTGTATTGTAGACAGTGCTACTTCTGCCTGGCAATATAACTGCATGCTGTTCTGCATAATTGTACAGAAATCTCACAATGTTTTCAGTGTCACAGTACTTTGTAGCATTCTTAGAAACTTACCTGCATTTCCATGAGGTTTGCTTATCAAAAGTATCTTTGTACATTTTAATTATTCGTTTCATCCTCTTTATTTTAATATTATGTACAAACATGAATGTGTCTTTACATACCCCAATACCTTTCACCAAATAACTTGTCCTTGATTGAATTCGTTCAGTGTAGGTTTTTTTGAACGTTGTGTTGTTTTTGATTCAGCAGTTAAACATCTCAATTGTCCCAAAATAACTTGATCCAATAGATTTGTATGGTCTTCATTGTAGTGGTCAAGCTCCACAGAATCTTGACACATTTTGCATAGTCATCAGAAGTAAATTACTAGAACATGATGCTTTACATCCACACCCATTTTCGAGAAACTTTGAAATCACTTCCAAGTCTTTGTTTGGCTCAAAAAAGTCGAATTGAACATTTAAATTGTCTGCTGGAACAAGATTTTCTCCACCGTCGACATCATCCACAACCTCATCATTAGCACTTTCTTCTACTTCAATAACAATATCATCTAAATCAATAAGATTTTCATAGTTACCAATGGAATCATCAAACTTTGGAATGTCTTTTAATAAAGATAAATCACACGAATTGAGTGGATCTTCCTGTGAATGTTCATCCTCAGAATCCTCATCACTTGATTCAAGTTGTCTGTTAGTAAAGTAGTCTTCAAACACCGTAATCCTCAGCACTTATATTGCAACTAACACCCAAATCATTCAATATTTTCAAAACTTTTCCTTCTTTTTGACTCATTTGGAGATGAACTAAAATTTCATAACAACAGCTGAAGTAAAACCACAATCTTCAAACTGAACTGAACAAACACATAGGTTTCTCAGAAGCAGTGATGCAACCTCCTGTCTCATCAAACACATGTTCTATGAAACTATTCAATTTATAATAAAATTATTGCTTATTAATTTTAGATTATAAAATTATAATTAAATCTGTGATAATGACAGAGTAGAAGAAAATTTAATTTATTTCTTTAAATTTCTGCATTCAAAGTACAAAGTTTGCAAGCCTGAAACCAGTTTTAAAAAAGTATCCTCTTATTGGGAATGTACTGAATAATCAGAAAACATTCTGCTTTAATCATAACGTTGTTATAGTTCTTCAAGTTTCCACTAGAATTCAGGAGAATTCAATTTATGAATGAATGTTTGTTCACTTTGTGACTGCTGAAAAGGGACCTTTTGTCGGCAATGCTATTTTGCCATAACCGACAAGAGGTACCTTTCTCAGGCCATGCAGAGCCTAACAAATAATTAATATCGATCTTTTCTCATCTCGAATCGAATGTTTGTTCCATAATAGACTTACTACAAGAATCGAGCTTCATGATCGATAAAGAACCAAAAATCGATATTTTGACCTTAGTCACTATTTTCAGCTCTCCTGAGAAATTCATTCTGCCGACAAGAGGTCCCTTTTCGCTTTCGGCCTCACATTTTATAATGTAGAGCATATGCAACCATTAAATAGCGATTTTTGTGGTCATTTACATTATTGTTTCTTGCAAATCAGTTGTAATTAAGTGTTTGTGCTGAACGCACACACACACACATACCACACACACACACACACACACACCACACACACACACACACACACACACACACCACACACACACACACACACACACACACACACAAGAGGTTGTTATACATTAAGATCTAACACAAGTAATCTATGAACATTTACAAGAAATTATAGAATTGGATAAAAATCGTGAATGGGAAATTGGATTGATTATTTTGTAGGTACAATAGTATTGCAAACATTAACAAAGGAACAATTCAAGCTCAAATATGGCGATAGATTAATTGAGCGGATACGGGTTATATGAAGTTGAGGATATTATAAAATCTTTAAAGAATAAATTGAATATTGATGAGAAGAAGAATAAAATTATTATACGCCCAAACGTAAATACTATGAAGAATTGAAATTCATTCTGATAACCCATTGATTTAACACATCCTGATTGATTGGAAAGATACTTGGTTTTAATAATGTTGTTTTGCAGCCAATAAATGGCATTATTCTCAGCATTTGGTAACATAACAAGCATTGGTAGTATTGTACTCGAGTGTAATTTAGCATGTGGTAGTTACTCTGACGGAAAACAAAAACATATAATCTACGAATTTTTACCGAAGGTTCCTAGCGGCTATTTAATAAACGAAGTACCATCACCGATTATATTGTACTTTGAATACGCATCGAATTAACTATTAATGTAAAGGTAACGGACCCGAACGGATCGTTTATTGATTTCCTGGAGATACATTACAATTAGGTTGCACATATGTGAAAAACAAAAGTAAACGTAAGGTTATCTTGTTTTCAATCCACGTTCGAATAAGACAAACAATGTCATTAGAGAGACGAACGTGTGAGAGCATCAACACCTAAAACAAACGAGCTTTGTCGGCTAAAAGTGCGAGAATATTAGAAAAGTTGGGTTTATAGTTGATTGGCGAAATGTCAGGAGGAGCGGCAGCAATTAGGTGAAATCTGGACGTGGAGACAGACCTTCAGTTTATAATGATATAACCAAATTCCAATTCACACTCATACAGTTTATTCGGGACAGGAAATAAAAACTCTGACAAGGCACGTATTGGCAAAATTCTTTAGATGTCTATTCTTTACCTTGCAAAATTCATTTATTCATTGAGGGAACAGTTAACGCACAAAACCGGGAAAGAGCCAGCTGATGCACCAGTTGCAGCAGACTATAAATTAAGCAGTAACGTAATCTGCAACCTTTTTGATGAAATACGATATGAATTAGCAGGTCAGCAAATTTCTAAATCAAGATTGATTGGATTAACATCCACAATTAAAGCTATATTAGTGAAAAATACTCTCGATAAAACACATATCACTTGGCTGGTTTTGACAGAGCAGGATATGAGCTAACAGATAATAAATTCACTTTCTGTGTACCGCTGAAATTAATCCTCCCGTTTTTTGAAGATTTCCAAAGAATAATTTTAAATTTGAAACAGGAACACGTCTTATTGAGGTCACCGACAGACCTAAATTGTGTTGAGTCTACAAGTGGAACAAGCGTTAGTGTGAAAATTACAAAACTGCAATGGAGAATGCCCTACATAACTTTAGAAGATCATGTAAGACTGAAATTTTTGAGACTGCTCAATGCTGACACTCCACTGAAATTAGGTTTCCGGCATTGGGAAATTTGTGAATTACCAAATTTGCAAAATTCACTTAACCATTCTTGGGCAGTTCGTACCACATTGAGTTTTGATAGTCCAAAATATGTTATAATTGCATTTCAAACTGATCGTAAGAATAAAATTAAAAAATCAATATCTAATTTCGATAGCTGTGGTATTTACAATGTTAAGTATATTTGAACAGCGAGTATTATCCATATGAAATCTGCTAGGTAAAAAGGAGGTATTATACCGCATGTTCCTGGATTTCGCGCCCTCGTATTATAATCATTCAATCAATAGCGAACTCGGAACAGAAATTGACTCTAAAACGTTTTGTGAATCAACACCGCTGATTGTTGTAGATTGTTCACACCAACCAAGTCATTTGAAATCATTGACAGATGTTCGTATTGAAATGGAATTTAATAGTGCAGTACCTGCAAATACTTCCGCTTATTGCGTTTTAATTAGCGATCGTGTGATGGAGTACACACCTCTGACAAGCATGGTGAAAGAAGCTCAGTAATTTTATTGATAGAGCGCACCACCTATATAAGGTGTGCATTCTGACAAATTTGGTTCATCATCAGTTTCACCTTTGAACAGACAACATGTCCTATTCTTTGTGTTCTGATATTTTGGACAAGCCATAAACTCGCTCTATTGGTATTCAGTGCGATCTTGATTCTGATAGTTTCTATTATGAAGCAAGGTGCAGTACACCGAAGCCGCTGCAGGTGGAGGAGGAGAAACGAGAAGAGGAGGGGAGGGAGAAAGACAAAGGATTCAATGAGCCCGCCGAAGATAAAGAAGTGGACAAGGAAGCGAGTGCGAAAATTGCTACGGTTGATCTTCACTGGTTTAAACAAGATTGTAATCAAATTATTGTGAAAGAACTTGCCATAATTGATCAGTTTAATAATTATATTGTGTTCCATTTCAAATCACCATTTGCAAAGACAGAATTGAGTGCAAAATTGTATAATGATGTAACATGGTTAGAACGTCACTATCATGAAATAAAATGGGAAGATGGAGATTTAGAATACAGTGACTCATTAATACGTGATTACCTTGCAGGTTATGAGAAATTCTCACAAAAGGAACTGAGAAAGCAAGTTTTTAAGAAGATTGCATAGCAACGTTCAATGTATACCAGAGGATTTTCCAAAACCTGATTTCAGCTTTTTCACTAGTTCATGGTGTTATGCTGTGTGTAACATTCATAAAAATAGACCACATTCTCGCTGTGCTTTATTCTCTGTGCAACATTATAATT
>NW_024090989.1:0-24367 GCF_014356525.2 Nilaparvata lugens | reverse complement strand
ACTTGTTCATTTGGACGGCTATCGTTGTAGAGGCGCGATTATAATGTGCGCAAATTTTCAGCTAGGAGAGAGTGAGAGAGAGCTAAAGAGAGCGAGAGAGTGTGAGAGAGAGGGATAGAGGATAGAGAGAGTGATAGTGAGAGAGAGAGTGTGAGAGAGTGAGGGAGAGTGAGTGAGAAATGGGAAGTGCGAGTGAGAAGAGGCTATGAATTTACACGCTCTCTCTTTTTCTTCATCTCTTCCTCTACCTACCTCTAATTTCATATTTCTCCCAATTCACCAACTTCCTCTTTATTACTCTTGTTTTTGTATATTCTACCCCTGATGTCAAATCTATTGTTTTCGTATATATTTATTTCACAAATTGTATTCTTTTGCAGTCTCTCTCTCACCGACATCTTCTTCCACTCTTGTTCTTTTTCTCCTCATCAACGTTCATTGAAGCTCTTCTCCCTCATTTCCTCAGCCACTTGCAAAATCAAATTTGTTTACTCAAAATTTAAACAATAATTAATTATTCCTATTGAATGAGAAAGACTAAGAAATTGTCAAAAAACCACTGATTTATTGATAATTAGAAAGACCGGTTTCTAATATAATTGTAATAGGTATTGTAATAACCGAAACCGGTCTTTCTAATTATCAATAAATCAGTGGTTTTTTGATAATTTTTTAGTCTTTTTCATTCAATTTGAATAATTACCAAAATATCAACTTCTCAACTACACAAAAAGCAAAAAACTAATTATTCAGCTCCTTCATATAGCAATCATGGTTCCTTTCCCTATAATGATCTAGTCTTCTCCCATTTTTTGTAGCCCATCTACTAACTTAGATCCCTTCCCCTTGACATAATCTTGTCTCTTCCTCTTACATGATTATTCTTTCTTTCTCCTATATATAGATTTTTTCGTTATTCCACTCCTATTCTTCTTTGTTAACTACTCTTTTCTCCTCACTTGCCCTGTTTTTTCTTTTTTCACTATTCTCTGATCCACTTTTCCACCATTTTATACGCCTCATTCGTCTCTTTTCTCCTTTATCTCCATTTCCTTCCTCTTCTTCCTTCTATCCTCCTCTCTTCCCACATCTCATCAATCACAATTTCTCTCTCTTTCTCCTCCATCAACCACCTGTACATCATTCCGTCCCCCTCCAACTACCTACCTATCCTTTTTTGTTCGCTTTTTCTAACCACTCGCTACTTTTTTGTCCCATTCACGCCGTTTTATTCCCTCTCTATCCTATCCTATGTGCACACTTTTCCAGTGTTTCCCATTCAAACTTACCTTTTTGTTCCCTTTTTTGTAGCTCCAGCTACGTTTTGTCCCTTTTTGCGCCGTTTTATTCCCTTTTCATTGCATTCTGTGTGCTCTTTTGCAGCGTGATCCCTCTTCAAAATGCAACAACTGACTGTGAAGTACCTTCCGTGCTTTATTTGGTGCTTTATTTCTAAACAGCTTTGCTGCTTTATTTGGTGCTCTATTTTTAAGCATTTTTGGTGCTTCATCTGGTGCTTTATTTTCAAGTAGTTACGATGCTTTATTTTTAAGTATTTTTGTTGCTTTATTTGGTGCTTTATTTTCAAGCAGCTTAGGTGCTTCATTTGGTGCTCTATTTTTTAGCATTTTTGGTGCTTTATCCAGTTGAGTACGGCTTCTCAGTGTCCTACAACGTACTACTGGCCTGTGAACCTGTATATAATGATGCTCTATGGAGTTTCACTAGCCTCCATACCTGTATAGATATAATGGTAGTCTGAGTCATAGAGTTACTTGAATAACTGTATATGATGATGCTCTATAGAAATAGAAATTAAGATCTAGGTAGGAACCCTTTTTTACTTTCCTTGCCCTATTACCATAGGTAAGGAAAATATTGCTTTCCAAAAAAATCTGGTGTGGTACACTCACACAACTTTCCTTGCTCATTGAACTATCAGCCTCATTATCAAACGAGAATAATTCAGGGGAATAACATAATGACGATTGACGGAAACATATTTGCAACTACGATTAGACTACTGTATAGTGTATATACAATTGTTTTCAGAGTACTTTTTCCTTATGTAAATTGTGAAATTCGATGATTTTTTTTGAAATTCGTCAAAACAGCTGTTCTACAGATGGAATATCTGACTATGACTGTGTTCTTTTTATAAACTGCTCTACCTACCCACGGTATATGGAAGAAAAAAAGTAAAAACCGTGTACCTACCTACCTCATGCACGAGAAGGAGGTTACAAAGTCCATTTCTCAAGGATTGGGTGGACCCCCCATCAGTACCCCAGCAAAAAGACTCATGTCAGTTGGAAGCTGATAAATAACTATACAGGGTATGGATTTGAAAAAAATCGTTACAGCCGTTTTCGAGAAAACCGTGAAAAACATGGCTTTTTAGTCATTATCCGCCATTTTTCTCAAGAATATTAAGGAGCTCCTGAAATTTTCCCAGAAATGAGACTCATGCCAGTTGATAGGGCTTATGGATAGCTATCCATGGTATAAATTTGAAAAGAATCGTTATTGGAGCCGTTTTCGAGAAAACCGTGAAAAACATGGTTTTTTGTCATTATCTGACATTTTCCTCAAGAATATTACGGAGCTCCTGCAATTTTCTCAGAAATGAGACTCATGCCAGTTAATAGGGCTTATGAATAGCTATCCATGGTATAAATTTGAAGAAAATCATTGAAGCCGTTTTCGAGAAAACCGTGAAAAACATGGTTTTTTAGTCATCATCCGCCATTTTTCTCAAGATTAATCTCTTCTCTTATAAACGATTCTCTTCAAATTTATACCATGGATAGCTAGCTATTCATAAGCCCTATCAACTGACATGAGTCTCATTTCTAAGGAAATTTCAGGAGCTCCGTAATGTTCTTGAGAAAAATGGCAGATAATCACTAAATAGCCATGTTTTTCACGTTTTTCTCAAAAATAACTTAACCGATTTTTTTCAAATTCATACCCTGTATAGTTATTTATCAGCTCTATCAACTGGCATGAGTCTTCTTTCTGGGAAACTAATGGGGGGTCCACCCCATCCTTGAGAAATAAACTTAGTAACCTCCTTCTCGTGCATGAGGTAGGTAGGTAGCGCAGTTCATAGAAAGAACACATAGTCGAGTTATTTCATTTGTAGAACAGCTGTTTCGACGACTTTAAAAAAATGGCGACTAGAAAAAATCATCGAATTTTACAGTTTACACAAAGGAAAAAGTACTCTGAAAACAATTATATATACACATATACAGAAGTCTGATCGTAGTTTCAAATATGAGCAAGAAAAGTTGTGTGAGTGTACCACACCAGATTTTTCAAAACTGTTAATTTACGACATGTTTCGGCCATGTGCCGTTATCAAGTAATTGAATAAAATTGTATTTCGTCAATTATAATTATAATTATAATTATTTTGTAATAATTGTCTGTGTTCTATAGATCTACACTGATTCTGTGAATCTACACTGGCTTCAACATTCGTATAAAATAGTGTTCTGTGTTATATTACAGTCATGTGCATTAAGGTGCGTACAGACTTACGCTCTGCTCCACAACCGAACGTCACTCGAGCAGAGCGATTGATGATCGACCGGGGAGCAAGAGTGGAACGCGAAAGGAGCTAGCATCTCGCGTAACGTTCATGATCGATGCGAGTGCGGAGCTGGGGCGGAGCGATTGCGGATCGATGGCGGAACGAGGGCGGAGCGTGCGCGGAGCAGGTTGGAGGCGCGTATATCTGTACGCACTTTTAGGTAGGCTACTTGCTTCTCCTTCTTCTTCTTCTTCTTCTTCTTCTTCTTCTTCTTCTTCTTCTTCTTCTTCTTCTTCTGCTCCTCTTTCTCCTTTTTCTCCTCTTTCTCCTTGTTCTCCCAGTCATCCTTCTCCTTTTTCTCCTTTCCACCGTTCTCATCATTCTCCCAATATATTATTCATCATTCCTCTCTGATATATTCTTTATCATTACATTCCAACTCTCCTTCACTATTTCCTTGTTGTGTTTCATTGTGCTGAATTATAGTAAATTTTTCTCCTTTCTCCTTTTTCTCCTCTTTCTCCTTGTTCTCCCAGTCATCCTTCTCCTTTTTCTCCTTTCCACCGTTCTCATCATTCTCCCAATATATTATTCATCATTCTTCTCTTATATATTCTCTATCATTACATTCCAACTCTCCTTCACTATTTCCTTGTTGTGTTTCATTGAGCTGAATTATAGTAAACAACATTTCCTAAAGTTGAGAGCTGGGAGGGAGAAAAATATAGGCTCGGCTAGCCTTTTGTTTTCCCCGCAGCCATGAAATTCCCATTGGAATTCTTAGCATACATTTTTGCCTCTCTGCCACCAGGCCTACTGCTTATTGATGTTGCTACCAACAATTTCACTCTTGTTCCTCCCTCCTCTTCTTCTTCTTCTTCTTCTTCTTCTTCTTATCCTTCTACCTTTTCTGCCTCTTCTTCTGCCTCCTATTCTTCTTCTTCTTCTTCTTCTTCTTCTCCTTCTTCTTCTTCTTCTCCTTCTTCTTCTTCTTCTTCTTCTCTCTTCTTCTTCTTCTTCTTCTTCTTCTTCTTCTTCTTCTCCTTCTTCTTCTTCTTCTTCTGCTTCTTCTTCTTCCTCTTTTTCTTCATCCCACTACTTTTTCTTCTTCCTACTTCTTCTTCTTCTCCCCACATTATTCTCACTTCTAGGCCACCAGGCTTACTGCTATCTATGTTGCTACCAACAATTTCACTTTTGCTTTTCTCCAAAGCAAAAGAATTAGAGAAGATGAGTTGAAAGAGAGGGGAGAGTGTGACAAGGTTAAGAGAGAGAGAGCGTGGAGAGTTAAAAAAGAGAGAGAGCGAGGGATGAGAGAGAGAGAGCGTGTGAGGAAAGAGTGGGAGAGGGATGAGATAGAGAGAGCGAGAAGAGGTGAGAAACAGAGATAGTGAAGAAGTAGGAGTGGAAAGAGTAGAGATAGGTATGAGAGAGAGGAGAGATGAATGTGACAGAGAGAAGAAATGGGAGTAAGAGAGAGAGAGAGAGATAGAGAAAGAGTGATAGAGGAGAAGTGGAAATGACACAGAAGTAGGATTAGAATGGAGTTCTTAATTCAGCTACAATATATACTGGATAATACATTGATTTGCAGTAAATGTTAGTGACAATGGAATTAAATGACGATTAAATAGCAGTGAGTGTGTGTGAGAGGGAGAGAGACTGTGATGAGAGGTGCGAGTGAGAGAGAGTGAGTGATATTTGATATTTGATATTTTATTTTACATCTTACGTTGCCAGGTCTGGTAAGACCTATGGCAAACACTAGTTGATAAGAAACAAATAAAAGAATATTGCTTATTACATTGAAACTCAACAAATTACAAGAAAAATTAAGTATAGATTTAAGCTACAAATAATTTAATTATAATTAACAGAGAAAGGAACTGATATGCAAAGCTTGATACATATTACATGGACAATTGAGAATAAATTATGCATAACGAAGAGAACAGATGAGTATAGAGAAGTGAGGAAGAAAGGAAAAAAAAAGAGAAAAGACAGGAGGAAGAAGAATAGAATATTGTATAGTGAGTGAGGAGAAGCAGGATTAAGAGAGAGGGAATGGATTTCCAGTAGTATACTGGCTTATACATTGATTTCTAGGAAATGATAGTGACAATGGAATTGAATGATGATAATGAAATAGCAGTGTGAGAGAGGAAGATAAGGGGTGAGAGTGATGAGCGGTAGGAGTAAGAGAGAAAGAAAAAGCAGGAGTAAGAGTGAGAGAATGGATTTCCAGTAGTATACTTTGATTTCCTTATATATTGGATAATATATATAATCTTTTATATATTGGCTTATACATTGATTTCCAGTAAATGATAGTGAAAATGCAATTGAATGATGATGAAATAGCAGTGTCAGAGAGGAAGATTGATTGATTGATTGGGTACTTTATTTATGTAGATTACAATATAAACTGGCTTATATACTTATATACAATAGCTTACAATACAGCAAAATTATAGATGAATTCACATAATATAGACTAAGAAAATAATTATTGAACTGTATATGATATGAAAAAGCAATTTGTAATATAATAACTATAGATAATTATGTTGTTATGCATCTACATAAATTGGCGGAGCTTTGGACATATCAATGTCCATTCTTCGGAAAGAATATCAAAAATATCCTTCCCACTAACTCTCTACCAAAAGAGAGAAGAGAGAATGGAATGAGACAGAGAGAAGGAATGGGTGTAGGAGAGAGGGAGAGAGAGAGAAAGTGATAGAGATAGGGAGTGATACAGGAGAAGTAGAATTAGATTAGAGTTATTCATTTAGGTACTGGCTTATACATTGATTTCCAGTAAATTATAGTGCCAATGGGATCGAATGATGATGAAGTAGCAGTGTGTGAGAGAGAGAGAGAGAGGAAAAAAAACAGGAGTAAGAGAGAGGGAATGGATTTCCAGTAGTATACTGGCTTATACATTGATTTCTAGTAAATGATAGTGACAATGGAATTGAATGATGATCAAATAGCAGTGTGTGTGTGTGTGTGTGTGTGTGTGTGTGTGTGTGTGTGTGTGTGTGTGTGTGTGTGTGTGTGTGTGTGTGTGTGTGTGTGTGTGTGTGTGTGAGAAAGTGAGAGAGATTAGAGGTAGGAGTGAGAGGAAGAAGAATCAAGAGTAAGAGAGAGTAAATGTGAGAGACAAGTAGGGACGAGAGAAGAAAGGAAAACATGTGTTATGTGAGATGTGAGAGGTTAAAGTCCACTCAGCAACCCAGTCAGGTTTTCCAGTACCCAAGTGTTAGTGATTGGTGCTGGAAAATCGGAAAATCTCTGGGAAATTCATGCTACATACCGTTCTCAACCCTGGAACCTCAAGTGTTGCTGTACTGGTAACAACTCATTCTAGTCCCACATTCTTTCCTAGGCACTAAAATAGTCGATTTCTGGCGTTGATTTCATCTTTTCTATTTTGTTCTATTTCTTTCACGTTCCTACATGATTTCTGGGTTCTGTTCCATGAGAAAATACAAGCTAATATTTTAGTTATATCCCATACTAACCAGCTAATTAGTAGTTCTGTGAAAAGTAAACCTCGCGCTCAGCAAGCTACATTGAACTTCTGTTATGTTTTCTCGAAAATTGATAAATAGTTTATCAATTTTAAATGTGTAGAAAAAATCCTAATAAACATAGAGCTTTCTGTCCTATAGTGGGATCCACCTTCTAATGACAGTATTTGATCAACTTTGGTTTTGCTATCCTTGTCTATCATTCGACAAAGCCGGTGATACTATCCTTTTTTAGGTCCACAACGGTGCCAATTATGTTTTTGACAGTGTAGAATTATAATTAATTAATGCAGAGAATCGGCATCGCTTTTCTTCTGTTTTCATCCACTGTCATTATAACGTGGACCTCACTATATCGTACCGTGACGAGTCGTCCCGGAATGTGAGTGTGAGCGCTGTTATCAGGTCTGGCTGCAACTGTCTACTACTTTGATGGGAAGATACATTTTCAAGATGTTCGATGTTTTTGAACGGGTAGTATTATTGACCGAGCGAAGTGAGGTCTAAGAGTCAAGTCGACGGTTTGGCATTTCTCTTAATGTTTATATGTTGTGCATTTACGGCGATACGCCGTAATAGATTTTCATGAAATTTGACAGGTATGTTGCTTTTTAAATTGCGCATCGACGTATATAAAAGGTTTTTGTAAATTTTGCATTTCAAGGATAATATAAAAGGAAAAAGGAGCCTCCTTCTTACGCCAATATTAGAGTAAAAATCAGACTATAGAATTATTCATCATAAATGAGCTGTCTAGTATGGACTATAATACTACCCGTTCGAAAACATCGAACATCTTGAAAATGTATTGTTCCATCAACGTTGTAGACAGTTGCAGCCAGACCTGATAACAGCGCTCACACTCACATTCCGGGACGACACGTCACGGTACGATAGGACAGAAAGCTCTATGTTTATTTAGGATTTTTTCTAGACATTTTTAATTGATAGATTATTTATTAATTTTCGAGAAAACATAAAAATCAATGTAACTAACTGAGCGCGAGGTCTAATGTCCACAGAACTAGTAGTCCACTAGACAGCTGATTTATGATGAATAATTTATTGTATAGTCTGAGTTTTTGCTCCAATATTGGCGTATGAAGGAGGCTCCTTTTTCCTTTTATATTATCCTCGAAATTCAAAATTTACAAAAGCCATGTATATACGTCGACGCGCAATTCACAAAGGAGCATACCAGTAAAATTTCATAAAAATCTATTACCACGTTTCGCCGTGAATGCGCAACATGTAAAAATTTTAACATTCAAACAACATCAAGAGAAATGCCAAACCGTCGACATGAATCTTAGACCTCACTTTGCTCGGTCAATTACTGATATTATTGGTTTTTATTTCCTCATGCAATGAACCTCTGGATGTTATAATTTGGGAATTTTCAAATCTATGAATAATGTGGATAGAGTTTCAAATTGATTTGGTTGAATTAATTCTAAACATCAAAGACAGCACAATTATACGAAACAAAGCAATGTCTTTAGAGCATGTAAGTCTTTAACCTGAGGCCGCACTGCTGGATGAACAGTCATTTTGTTTTTAGACGGTGCGTTTAGAATAAAATACATGGGCGGTTATGGAGCAGCACACACTCTTGTCTACTATCTACCAACGGCTGTTGGATGACGCAATGATTATAACAGCTGATTTTTATTTCTGTGTGTGGCCAGCTCACAAATCTTCTCCCATAAAGATTACATGTAAACTTTGAAGGACCGTAGAAAAAAGTCCCTAAGTCGGATTATAAATAATTTGATTATAAACCTAGTCCCGAACATGAAGAACACAACTGAAAAATCATCAAATTCGGTGCAAACATGACAAATTTATCGATTGCCAAAATCTAGGGTTCGATTTTTATTTATATAGATATACCAAATATGAATTTTGTTGGATATCTCCACCATTCAAATGAATAATATCGGGGCACCGAGTTTTGCTCATTATTTTTATTTTTATTGATAAACAGAACACAATTAATTCTCTAAAATGATCGTGTTTATATTCCACAGCTGGCTATATGTCTCCTTATGAATTTCGGGGATGCGATATTTTGATTTTTCACATACTCACTTTTTTACTATCCACAGCTGTTTCAGCCAAGGATGAATTATCCTTTTAATTTCGTTCAGCGAGTTTTCTCAAGGATGAGACCTTGTGCAATCGAATCTACATATCATAAACCTACTATGTTCCAAATTCCGTGAAAATCGTTGGAGCCGTTTCCGAGATCCGTTGAGAATGAATAACCAGATATAAAAATAATAACCAGATATAAAAATAACCAGATATATGGATACAGAAATTGCTCCCTTGATATAATAGGATAGTGTGGAATAGAATTATATCTCTATTAGCAATTTCATTCAATCATCGTTTGATTGAATAAACTATTCAGTGACTTCATAAACCTACTATGTTTCATATTCCGTGAAAATCGTTAGAGCCGTTTTCGAGATCCGTTGAACATAAATAACGAAATATAGAAATAACCAGATATATAAATACAGAAATTGCTCCCCTAATATAATAGGATAGTGTGGAATAGGATTATATCTCTATTAGCAATTCCATTTAATCATCGTTTGATTGAATAAACTATTCAGTGACTTCATAAACCTACTATGTTCCATATTCCGTGAAATTAGAGCCGTTATCGAGATCCGTTGAAAATAAATAACCAAATATAAAAATAACCAGATATATAAATACAGAAATTGCTCCCTTAATATAATAGGATAGTGTGGAATAGAACTATATCTCTATTAGCAATTTCATTTAATCATTGTTTGATTGAATAATCTATTCAGTGACTTCTAGTAATGACATAGAATATACAATCTGGAATAAACAATATAGATTGTTGAATCTCGCAGGCATGAGGCACTCCCTCAAGTAGGTAGGCACTCCCTCTATAGTGTCACGAGTTGTGATCCACGTGGTAACAATTCTTCAATATTCCTTTGACCTACATCAATAAAGTGTGGGAATAAAGGAAAAAATATGAAAAATCAGACTGAAATTCTTTTCTCATCAGGAAAAGAGTGAACTCGTGTCAGGAAACTAATGGAAAAGCTATTAATTCAATATAGAAGCAGTGAACCACTTTTCCAAAGTTTTTCTTTTGAAAAGCGTGAGCGTATGAAGAGAGCAAACGATAATGCATCAGGGGAAGACAAAGTGGGAGAGTGTTTTGGGGGGCGAGAAAAAAAGAAATAAAATAAGTAGTGGATAGTATGAGAGAGAAGGATAGATGCGAGAATGTCTGCATAGCAGACAAAGTGGGAGAGTGTGTGGGGGGGAGAGAAAGAGATGAACCAGTAGTGAATAGTATATGAAAGAGAAGGATAGATGAGGGAATAGGGCATAGGAGACATAGTGGGAGAGTGTTGTGGGGGCGAGAGAAAGAGATGAACCAGTAGTGAATAGTATATGGAAGAGAAGGATAGATGCGGGAATAGTGCATGGCAGACAAAGTGGGAGAGTGTTGTGGGGCGAGAGAAAGAGATGAACCAGAAGTGAATAGTATATGAAAGAGAAGGATAGATGCGGGAATAGTGCATAGCTGACAAAGAGGGAGAGTGTTATGGGGGCGAGAAAAAGAGGAAGAGAATAAACCAGTAGTGAATAGTATATGAAAGAGAAGGATAGATGAGGGAATAGGGCTTAGAAGACAAAGTGGGAGAGTGTTGTGGAGGCGAGAGAAAGAGAGACAGAATAAACCAGTAGTGAATAGTATGAGAGAGAAGGATGGATGCGGGAATAGTGCAAAGCAAGAGATGTAGAAGTGTACAGAGGTTGGTGCACTAAGGAAATTAGTGATTTTCAAGCAAAAAATAGAACAATTAATAAGTAGTAAAAAATGAAATAGAATAGGAAAAGTTGATGTTCTATGAGAGAAGCAAAAGTAGCTTGAGTAAAAGTGTACAAAAATAGTTATTTGTGCAACTAGTGCGCAAAGTGACAGTTTGCTGCACCGAAAGAAACGTTCACGCACGAGCCGTAGGCGAGGGCAGAATGGTTTCTTGAGTGCAGCACAGGAACTTTGAGCACGTATTTCACATTAAATTTTTCCTACAGTTATCATTGAATATGCGAAGTGGTTGATTATGAGTGAAATGATGGCTGAAATTCATCAAATGTTTGTCTGTATAATTTTGTTATTAATAACAACTAAAATTTATTTTAAACTTGATAATCCAATTGAAAATTAATAATCGATAATTTATTCAAATAAAAAATGGAATTGATCCAATTAATTTGTAAATTTGAATACTTTTGTGTAAATCTCAATTTCTAAATAATTTTTCAATCAATCAATTCATGAATGAAAGAAATATTATTTGAAATAATTAATGATATTCAAAATGTATAATTTAATGAGTTCTCATTTTTATTTATTTGAAAATCAGAACAATATAGAAAGAACAAATCCGCATTCAAAATACACGTCAACAATGTCAACAGCTGATTGGAATGGCTGCAAGGTAATACGCAAACTATTAAGAGTACGCAAAGTAATACTTTGCGCACTGGAGCGGAAAAGTGATTCTTTGCGTTCTGTAATCAGTGCAGGAATGGTCACTTTCCAAAGTAACTGTAGGAAACAGTATATTTCACACCTAGGGCCGAAAATGAGACTTTTCCGGCTCGAAATCGGTTTTTAAGTCCAAGGCCGTAGGACGAGGACTAGAACAGATTAAGAGCCGGAAAAACATTTTTGCCCATGGTGCAAACGCTATTTTTCGCCAAACAGGAAAATGAACAATATATAATTATATGAGAATAATTGTTCATTAAGCACTTCCGAAAGCAAAACAGGAAGGTCATAGCTCTATAGCAAATCTGAGGTAATCTGAATATCAAAAATTGTCCAAGTATTTTCATTTTTTATTCTGATTTGTCTAAAAACCTAAAAGATGATGTTCAATTATGTGGGAGGTTGAGTTTATACTTTTTTATTCTTTTAAATGACAATAAGATGATATATTATAAATGTTTCAATTATTGAATAATGAACACAAATAATGGAAAGTTTTTTGACCAGCTGTTCTTTGATCACCTTTCTTAGTTCCATGTTAGCGGCTGGGAAGGGTACTCTTTCCGGCCAATGCCGGAAAGAAACCTTTTCTGACGTCAGACGGGAGTCGTCTGCAAACAATGTTTTTCAGATCTAAGTAGGGACTGGAAAACAGCTGCTTTCTGTGCAGTGTGGCGAAAAATAAAATACAGTATAAGGTTGCACTAGAAGGTGAAGATTATAGGTAAAGAGAGGTACTGTATGATGGAAAAGTTGAGTTAACGATGGGTGTTCATGAATACATTATAATTCCCCCTTACACACCCTAATCATCCCTTTCCGCAGATGTATGGTCTTTGTAGGGGTATTCTTTACATTCCTATTACGATTATTGTAATTGTATTTACTATTGTATGAATGCTTTTCGTGGAATAAGAATATTTGAATTTGAATTTGTCTATTGTTCTGATACCTACTCTCATCACCAATCAAATTTGACTTCGAATATTGATAGATAAAGTTTAGAACGGAAAGAAAACGAGAAGTAAATACAAAAGAATTTGGAAATGTGGTAGGAAGGGAATGAAGAGAAAGGTTTAGATGTGTAGAGGTAGTTAGTTGTGGGGAAAAAATATCAGCCTTCTTGAAATAAAATCTTGGGGTTTGTAACTCCCGAGTGTGTTCATTCTTCTTCTTCTTCTTCTCCTTCTTCTTCTCTTTCTTCTTCTTCTTCCTCTTCTCCTTATTCTTCTTCTTATTCTTATTGTCTTTCTTCCTCTTCTATCTCTTCTTCTCCTTTTTCTTATTCTTCTTCTTGTTCTTCTTCTCTTCTTCTCCTTCTTCTTCTTCTTTTTCTCTTCTTCTTCCCTTTTTCTTCTTTCCTTCTTCTTCTTCTTTCTTCTTCTTCTTCTTCTTCTTCTTCTTCTTCTTCTTCTTCTTCTTCTCGCCTACTTCTTCTCCTACTTCTTCTTCTTCTTCTTTTCTTTCTTTCTTCTCCTTTCCTTCTCCTCTTTCTTATTCTTCTCTTCTTCCTTCTCTTTTCTTCTTCTTCTCCTTGTCTTCTTCTTCTTTTCTTCTTCTCTTCTTCTTCTTCTTTTTCTCTTTTCTTCTTCTTCTTCTCTCTTCTTCTTTTCTTCTTCTTCTTCTTCTTCTTCTTCTCTTCTTCTTCTTCTCCTCCTACTTCTTCTCCTACTTCTTCTTCTTCTTCTTTTTCTTCTTCTTCTTCTCCTTCTTCTTCTTCTTCTTCTTCTTTTTCTTCTTCTTCTTCTTCTTCTTCTTCTTCTTCTTCTTCTCCTTCTTCTTCTTCTTCTTCTTCTTCTTCTTCTTTCTCTTCTTCTTCTTCCTTCTCTTCTTCTTCTCCTTCCTCTTTTTTGTCTTCTTATTCTTAATAAGTTGACAACTTCTATTCTAAAAGTTGAGTGAAGGAACGATGTTCATGGATATTATAATAATTTGGCTATTGTTCTGATACCTACTTTTATCACCAATCAAATTTTACTTCGAATATTGACAGATAAAGTTTAGAACGGAAAGAAAACAAGAAGAAAATACAAAAGAATTTGGAAATGTGGTAGAAAGGTGATGAAGAGGAGGGGTAAAATGTGTAGAGGTAGTTAGTTGTAGAGGAAACATACCAGAGCCTTCTTGAAATAAAATCTTGGGTTTGTAACTCCCGAGTGTGTTCTCTTCTTCTTCTTCTTCTTCTTCTTCTTCTTCTTCTTCTTCTTCTTCTTCTTCTTCTTCTCCTCCTCCTTCTACTTCTTCTTCTTCTTCTTCTTCTTCTTCTTCTTCCTCTCCTTATTCTCCATCTTCTTATACTTCCCACGTGACTGGGGTTCAATCGGAAAACCCTTTCGCGCGATAGATTTTCCAAGTCGAAAGACTTGTTTCCTTCTCCTCCTCCTCCTCCTCCTCCTCCTCATCTCCTTCATCCTCCTTCATCGCCATCATCTCCTACAGTTTTCCTCCACCCACTTTTCATCGGAAAAGTCTTAGTTTGGCGCGGAGTTTTCCCGGCATTTCCATTCAACTTATGTTACCTAGTTGAACATAACACAAACAACCCTGCTCGCCTTCTTCTTAGTTTTATTGTCTGTGTAAATTTTCCGATTCGGAAAATGCGAACGTATCTAGTTTCCACGGGAATAAAGTTTGGTGCACACTGCATTGGAGAGAGAATTTGGTGAGATTATCTCCCACAGAATCTTGACTCTGATGATAATATTATCCTTGAAATTTGTTTTCCACTGGATTTATTCTTGTGTCTCCCTTGAAATTTACATTGATTGATTGATTGATCTATTTATCACATGCCAGGTCTTGAAAAACCTATTACATTAATTTATGATATCACAATATTATTATAATAAAGTTTGGTGCACACTTCCACAGAATCTTGACTAGAATATTATTATCCTTGAAATTTAGTCTTCCACAGGATTAATTCGTGTGTCTCCCTTGAAATGAAGATTGATTGATTGATTGATTGATCTATTTATCACATGCAAGGTCTTGAAAAACGTTTTGCATTTATAACATTACAATTATAAAGTATAAAATCAAATCGAAATTGTTATTGCCGAAAACATTTAACAATGTTATAACAACGTCAGTAACTGAAAAATTTCAACAGAGCATGAATATTAGGCTACAAATTACACAAACAACAAAAATATACAAATAAACAATATACACAAAATATACATTGAGGAATTACAAAATAGTAATGAATAATGAAAAATATTATTCTAGATCCATACAAAAGAAGAGAAATGATTAGTAAATTCAGTTGGAAGTAATCGAAAAATATAAAACTGAGACAAAAAAGTATAACCTCATTACAATTGAGAAATATTATAAAATAACACATAATATAAGAGGGGTATTCGTTTGAAGTGAACTAACCCTTTTCCATCAGGAGTTGATCAAAGACAGTTTTTGAAGACTAATTTTGTTCTTCAAATTGAAATGATTTGACTGGGAGTAAATCAGCATTTATCCTTGTTTTTTCTTATGACTCTTCAGTATTTGTTATTGGTCTTGAAATCTTGAAATAGGGTGAACGAATCTCAGTTCCAAATAAGTTTCTACAAATAGGAAAATAGAATCAGAATTTCACTTTATTAGTTTTATCCAACTCATATCCTATTAGTTGATAGGGTTCTATCTGTGAATGATAATAATAGCACATACTAAAGTGATGTCCACGTTATAATGGCAGTGTTTGTTCAGCAATGGTATTGCTATCCTTCTCTATAATTCAACAAAGCAGATAGAGTAGAGCTTTCTCTTTCTCGCTTTGATTTGTTTCCAGATCGTCTTTTAACAGAATTAATCATTAATTAACAAATTTTTCAACTTAATTATGATAATTATGGAGTTATTGAAAAATATAATTGAGTATTTTAAAAGGAAATGAACAGTTTATACTACATCAATAAACCTGTATCAGCTACCGTTCATAGAAGGCATTGACAAGACAGAGGATCGGCAACGTTGTTTCGCTATCTCTCTACACTATAACGTGGACCTCACTATAGCTCACGAAGTACATAAAAGAGGAATTTGAGAATAAATAAAGCGAAGTAGATATATAAAGTAATAACTCGAAAACAATATTAAATGCCTCCAGAATTCTTGCATCGGCCATTTTGTTATAACAGAACGTCTGCTCGACTGTCACACGATTGGTTTAGAGCTTCGGGCCATTGAGAGAGCTCTAAATTTCAACTGACTTCTAGAATGTTCCATGACATTACATTTTGCCATTATATCTCATTTCTCTCATCACACACTCTTCCACTCCTCAGTATCTCGTTTCTAATAACAATATGAATATTTTCCTAATACACATAATTTATTCCTCAATTTCTTCCATAAATCACAAAACCTGAAAGTTTGGACAATAGAATATTTTCCAAAATTGTGTTACAAATAGTAGGTCTATGACCAGGCCTGTTTTTTCTTCTACTAGGTATTTTTGTTATCAAATTAGATGAATAAATTGAGATTGATTTTTGAAATTTCTGTAAGCAAAGTTTATATCCAAGGCGGAAATGATCAACTTCAATCTTCTCTATCTTTATTTGTAGTGTAGTGTTCAGTTTTTTTATTGAAATTTTCATTCATAATTTATTTTTCAATATTGTAAAGTATATTATTATTTTATGTAATGTAACTAATAATGGTGGGTTAAATGGAAGATGGGGCCTTTTATTGCCTCAATTTTGCCCACATCACTTTTGAAATTGTTAAGTGTAAATAAAAGTCATTCATCTATCTATCTATCTATCCATCTTTATCGCACATCACTGTTCACCCACCTAGAGTTCTCTCTCTTCATCTTCTTCTTCTTCTTCTTCTTCTTCTTCTTCTTCTTCTTCTTCTTCTTCTTCATCTTCTTCTTCTTCTTCTTCTTCTCTTCTTCTTCTTCTCTTCTTCTTCTTCTTCTTCTTCTTCTTCTTCTTCTTCTTCTCTCTCTCTTCTTCTTCTTCTTCTTCTTCTCCTTCTCCTTCTTGTTCTCCTGCTCCTTCTTCTTCTTCTTCTCCTTCTTCTTCTTCTCCTCCTTCATCTTCTCCTGTCTTCTTCTTCATCTTCTTCTCCTTCTTCCTCTCCTTTGCCTTCTCTGTTTTCACACCCTTATCATGCATGATTGGACTATTCCAATTCGAGAAGTGCTAAGTTTCAGTGAAGCAAATAATCGGAGCATTGAAAAGGCAACGCCAGAAGAGCTTAACACTTGTTTCTCAAAGCTTTGTGAACTATTGACCACACACCACATCTATATTACATACCAGTGCTGATCATATACATACCTGTACATAGTTAGGTACATAACATTACCTTCATACTCCAAACACGCATACTTAGTACAAACCACCGATATTTATTTATTTATTTATTTATTAGATAGAGCGAACAATACAATAGTCGGAAAAGAAAAAAACAGGCTATTGCCCAACACTTCTTCAATTTCCTGATTTTGTCACAAATCGTCTAAATATTATGTAGGTTATGTTCACTTCAATTTCAACACCAAATCTTCAATCTGAAACTATGAATCAGAATGAAACAAAGAATTTCAATATATGAGATATGTTCAAAATACGGAAATATCATTATCTCGAACCATAGAATAAAACAATCCGTATGAGATTTTCTACTCGAACTGATTCAGTCAACACATAAACAGCTTCCAATTCTAGAATATGAGAAGAAATTTTTATAAATAGAAAAATATAAATCCAAGTACCCTATTTAAAATTGTGTATTGACAATGTCCTGGCTATATGATGTCATTATCAATCACTTGATAATCTATATATATATATATATATATATATATATATATATATATATATATATATATATAAGCGAAATGGCACTCACTCACTGACTGACTCACTCACTGGTAGTTTTGGTAGAGTTTTGGTAGATTTGGTAGAGAGTTAGTGGGGAGGATATTTTTAATATTCTTTCCGAAGAATGGACATTGATATGTCCAAAGCTCCGCCAATTATGTACATGCATAACAATATAATTATCTATAGTTATTTTATTACAAATCACTTTTCATATCATAAGGTTCAATAATTATTTCTCTTAGTCTATATTATGTAAATTCATCTATAATTTTGCTGTATTGTAAGCTATTGTATATAAGTGTATAAGCCAGTATATATTGCGATCTACATAAATAAAGTACTCAATCAATCAATCAATCAATCACTAGCAGAACTAAAAATCTACCGGACCAGAATGTTCAAATGTGGTAGGTATGTTCAGTTGGCTCTTTAGAGGCGCACTAAGGAATCTTTTGTCAATATTTTAACTCTAAGGGTGGTTTCAGAGTTCGTCTTTTAGCATTTATATTCTTCTTTCTCTCTCAATTATAATTGAAAAATGCCCATACCATATGTTAATATAGGACTATAATCTAGAGAGAGTACCTCTTCGAAACAGTTGTAAACTGGTTACTAAATTAATAGTTTTGTCAGGCTGGCATTAAGTTGACTTGATTTTGTTAGGTTGGCACTAAGTTGAAGATTGAAATGCATTTATCGCGAAAAATTGATTGGGCACTGCTACTTCAATCAGAGCTATTCCTGGGAATATCATATTACTAGCCGTCAGGCTCGCTTCGCTCGCCATATCCGTTCAGCCAGACGTTTAGTCTGGACCCCCGACTGGATCGTCCTAACATATTATGATGAAAATGCTCGAGTGAAAAATGCAGGCGAGCGAAGCGAGCCTGCTGATCTCATTCTTGGACGATCCAGTCGGGGGTCCAGGAGGCGGAGCTCCCTTGCTAGACGGAAATGGCGAGCGAAGCGAGCCTGACGGCTAGTGGCATCATATAGCCGAAACATGTGACTAAATTATTTTTAAGGGTACACAGATTCATATTTTCATTTATATCCTAGAGTAGCCCTGAAGAAAAAAATACAAGAAATTGATATTATATTCATACTAATAATACTATTTGAAATAGACATATACTTTATTGGGAGGATTATATCTTACAATTGGAGGAAATAGTTATTTGTATATCTAGAGTGAAAACTACGACTTTTTCTCCCTGTGGGAAAAAGTATGAAGCCCGAGGCGAAGCCGAGTGCAACAATTTTCCTGAGGGAGAAAAAGTATTTTTCGCTCGTGATGTACACAACATTTTTCCTCCATCTGCATTTTTTTATACAAACTGCAAATTAAATCATTCTAATAACTTACATATTGGTGACAATGTTTCCTAACAACATAACCTAAAATCTAAAACCTAAAAACCGGTCGTCTGATTGGCACTGCGGATTGCGCTATCTATTGGCCAAAGTTGTAACAATTATATCAGCTGGGCAGGCTACCAAAAATGGCTGACTCCAGATCACGCGGTTCAGATTTGAATTGCAGAATGCAGATCAAAAATATTTTTGTTAGCTGGTATTTTAAATAGAATAAAATATTTTAAAAGTTGTATAAATTTTTATCGTCTACTAATACTAAGAATATAATATCATACAAACATATATTTCATGAGTTGATCAAATTTCTGGTTGTGGTATTGAATTCAGTTGACTCAATGACAGACACCTCTATTACGCTTTCTCATCTAAGCTTAGACCTTCTAACCTATTACCATGTAAGTTTTTAAAATAGAGATGCTTCCCATGTTATTTAAATGGAGTCACTTTTACTCCATAGGGAGTTTTTCTTTTTTTTAGTACCGAGAGCGAAAAAGTGACACTTTAGTATCATATTTCAGGGAGTAAAGTAAGTACTTTTGACAGTAGGTGGAGGAAAATAAAATTGAGATACCCGTTTTCCAATTTCACTGCATGACATAGATTAGGCTCGTTTCAAAAAATTGTCATTGATATGTTCAAAACTACGCCAATCTATGTGAATACGAAACAATGTTACCATAACTTTGATATTGTAAGCTTATAGCGTAGGCCAGTGTGGGCCAATGATATTAAGCTAATGGACCTTTAGAAGTTGGCTTTACTCCTCAGTATGTGTGGCTTACAACCCGGTTGAATTATTGTTGATTGACCTGAACAAAGCCTCGTTTTCTGTTTCACCTTCTCTTTATCCTTCTCATTCTCTTCCTCTTCCACCTCCACATAGTCCTACTCCTACTAGTCCTCCTCCTCCTCCACTAACACCTCCTCCACCACTCCATCCTTCTCCTGTTACTCCTCACCATCGTTCACCTCATCCTTCTCATACTAGTCCTCTTCATCCCCGTCCTCCTCTTCCTCTTCCTTCTCCTCCTGCTTCACCACCTCCTCCTACCCCACATCCTTCTCCTCCTCATCCCTCTCCTCCTTTTCCTCCTACTCCTCTACCTCCTCATCATGACCAAACTTGTATTGACCACATCAATCAGAGCAGTGCTTAGAGATTTTCCTGGATTTCCATTTTCTACCATAGATCGGAAACTGCCTTTGAGAACTAGTCATTGGAAACAAGAGGGAAGTGAGAGAGGGAGGATAATGAGAGGAGGAGAGGGAAGGAAATAATGTGGAGAAGAAGAAGGAGGATAGGGAGAAGGAGAACTACTAGAGATTTCTTGTACCTAACAATTATTATTGTTTCTACAATCAACCATAGATTCAGAACTGGCCACTGAATACCACAGGTTAAGAAGTAAGGAAAGAAAGGAGAGAATGAGAAGGAGGAAAAGGAGAGGAAGAAGGAGGAGAGGAAGTGGAAGAAGAGGAAAGAAAATAGATACGAGGGTAAGAAGGAATGAAAGGAGAAGAACTACTAGAGATTTTGTGTACTAACCATTGTTTCTACAACTAAAATTATTGATGAATGTACAGTTTGCAACATTTCAACTCTGGGTTTTCAAAGACTTCTCCAAATATGGAAATTTGTAAGTTTGTTCATCTGGAGCGTACATACTTATGCGCCACAACCACGCGCATCTCTTTTTTCATCAGCTGATTCTATTCCTATCATAACAGTATCTGTGCAGGAACAGTAAGATACTAGAATCAGCATAATATCAGATGAAGAGATGTGAAAAATGTGTGTTCGAGGTGCATAAGTCTGTATACGAAATATTATTATATATCTACATTATACTATCTACATACTAATGCTTATTGTATAATATGTATCTTACTTCTTCTCTACAAATACATATATATATATATATATATATATATATATACATAAAATATTAAATACATATGATAAAGTTCGCATCATCACGTCTGATCAACTTGAAACTCTACAAGTAGATTCTTAATTTATCGAGGATGGAAGGCGTACTTTGAATTCGTCAAAATTTCAGTAGGTGAAGTTTTCAGTCTGTCAAGTTTTTAATCAGATACTTGCGAAGCACGAGTTACCTGCTAGTATATGATGAGAATAGCATCAGCTAATGGGAACTAAAATATACGTATCCGTGGCGCATAAGTTTGTACAACCCTTTATAAAAACATTTGTTTTCAACTGTTTCAATTCCTCTCTTTCATCTCAAGTAGTATGACTTCAACATCATAAAGTACGAATCCCTATCCACTATTATTCAAAAGCGTTCCCCGTTATTATGTTGAACCTCATTCATTATTATTCAAAACCGTCCAACACTTCATTCCATTCAATTACACAACCTGTTGCTAAACTCATTCATCAAAACACGAAAACTGAATCTGAAATTCAGTATAACTGAACATAAACCTTACAATAACACGGAGTTCAAATGAAACAATACAGCCACAGAATTCATACGATACTATTTAGAATTTCTGTATGAGTCTCCCTCTTCCATGTAACTTATTCATAACCGTAATGAGCTCAATTAATTTACATTATGAGTGTCGAGCAAAATGTAACTGAGTATGGAATATTGTGAGAATGATATTATGCAGTATTCAGAAGTAAGGAGCTTTGAAACTTTTGTTTTAAAGCAGGGTCGTTTATTTGTAACTCTCATACGGTGTTTTCTTTCTCCTTTTTATTCTCTCTCATTCCTGCTTCTTCTTTTGTTGTAGAATGAACAAAATAACTTTTTCCTACAGTTACGTTGAAAAGTGGTCATTGCTGCACTGATTACAGAACGCAAAGAATCACTTTTCCGCTCTAGTGCGGGAAAAATTTTCTGCACTCCACATTTGCAACATGGCAACGCAAAATACTTAGTAGGTTATATGGAGCAACAGTGCAGCAAAATCAAAATGAGTTGGTAACAGTGACTGCTGTGGCTGCTATAGTGAGCAGAGGTGCAACCAAGCACAACGCGCTAATTATAGTATTAGATATTATACCAACGACAACATTTTTATTCAATTTGACAATAAATTGAGGTTTTTATCAATAATAAAATTACACAGAAAAACATTTGATGCATTTCAGGCAATTTTACCCATAATTACCCACTTTTCATATTCAATGGTGACTGTAGGAAAAACTTAATGTGAAATACGTGCGCAAAGTTCCTCTGCTGCACTCAAGAAACCATTCCGCCCTCGCCTACGGCTCGGGCGTGAACGTTTCTTTCGGTGCAGCAAACTGCCACTTTGCGCACTAGTTGCACAAATAACTATTGCTACGTACTTTTCAGTTTCCACGTTCATCATCCTCTTCTATTTTTGATCTTTCATTTTCATTTCCATTTTATCGTTCCAAATGTAATTTTAAAGCTCTCATACGGTTTCTTCTTCATTATTTTTTTGTGTTTACAAGTTTGTGTTTCTCAAATTCCAAATTTTCTCAAATAACTCATATTATTTGTTACAAGTGGCAATTGAGTGGAATATTCCTAATTGATTTATTAATTCAAACCATCTAAATTGAAAATTTATTGTTTCAATGTTTATTTTGTACTAGAATTTTATAAAAATTGTACACGTGAAATTCTAACCTTATCATGGACTTTTCCACTTAAAAATAGCACAAAGACTACCTTATTATTTCATCTGTCTATGTTATTAAATTAGTGTCATTTTCATTGTGAATGAATAAATAAATAAATAATATTCCCATTTGTAGTTGAGGAGTAGATATTGTGGTAATTATTCATATTACCAGGAGTTTATCAGAGATTGAAAATGGACTAATAACCGAAACCGGTCTTTTTAAGTATCAATAAATCTGTGGTTTTTGACAATTTCTTAGTCTTTTTCGTTTAATATTTATTTATCAAATTGTGTACAAATAATTAACATGAGGAAAGGCACAACAGGTTCATGCCCAAAACTGTCCTATTTCCAATTTATACTACTGTATACTGTCCAAATCAAAATGTTGGTTATGTCACTTTCACTTTTCAAAATACAGTAATTTACGCTCTTCAATACTCAGATAAACGAGCAAATTTTGAATCGAATAGATACTATTAGAGTCTAAAATCGAAAAATCTCTAACAGCTACTCAATAATCATTCAAAAAGTCTAAACTTTGAATGGAATTAGAATTTTTCGGGCTAAAAACTTGACACTTTTTCCTTCTCCTTTTTTGTGTTCTCCCCTTTTCTGCTTTTCCTCTGGTTCTAAAGTAGAATAGTTCTGCTACGTACTTTTTCGTTTTAAATTGCATTAGTAGTAATTTTTTCTGAATTTTATTTTGAAGCGAGTTCATTCTTCATTTCTCATACTCTTCATATTCTTCATCTTTTGTGTTCTCTCCTTTTTCTTCTTTCCCTCTGGTTCCAAAGTAGAATGGTTCTGCTACATACGTTTTCGTTTTGATTCCCTTATTCTCTTCTATTATTATATATATATATATATATATAGATATATATCTAATATATATATAATTTTGTACTTTTTCAAAATTTTACTTTGTACCTATTCTCATTCTATTTCTCTTGCTGACTTGTATTCAATCTCTCTATCATTTTTTTTTCTCGTCTACTTTGCTATCTTTTCAATAATGTAAGAAATTGTGAGTTCGAACAGGAAATATGCCTTATCCTTCAAGGAGATAAGAAGAAAGAGAAGAAGAGGAACAAGAAGGAGAAGAAGAAGAAGAAGAAGAAGAAGAAGAAGAAGAAGAAGAAGAAGAAGAAGAAGAAGAAGAATAAGAAGATCAATGATTCATTTTTAGATGTAAATTTGCATTCAATTGAAGTGAGTCAGGAAGATTTTATCATCTTTGGAAGGAGGCAAAACTATCTGACATTGCAGAAAGTTAATTATTGATTTGCTTGTTCAGATTCACTATTTTCAATCAACAAAGTCACAATCCGCCATTTCATGAGTGTACCTGGGAAGTGTCATGCCTTTAGCTGAAAGTATTGGGCCAATAAGAGAGCTCAAAATACCCACTCACTGTCTTATAGAATATTGGATAGCCAATGTCATCATTGGATTTTTCTAAATTTTGTTTCAATGTAGCCATTTTCATCAATTTCTTTCTAAATTTTGTTTCAATGTAGCCATTTTCATAAATTTTCATTTGTTATGAGGCGACTTACTTCACCTCTACACAATTATTCTTGAGAGAAATATTAGAAAACACAGATTTGTCAACGTAACATGTTTTTTTTTGCTACAGGAATTAAATATGATGTATGGACATAAATAGGTTACAGCATTAACCCGTTGACAAAATCATCTCAATTTTTATTTTACAACTTCTTTTTCTTCTCCTCTTTCTACTCCATCCCCTTTTCGATATATATTTATTAATCTATCTATCTATCTGTCTATCTATCCATCTATCATGTATCCCTCATAATATTTTGATAAAATGGTTATTTGCTTCAAATCGTCCAAACGTGCTCTTGTTATCTATATATATAAA
>NW_024090988.1:0-24154 GCF_014356525.2 Nilaparvata lugens | reverse complement strand
CAGTGATCTCAGAATGGAAACTCGTTGAAGTTTCTTGGAGAGAGTATGTCAATAGAATAAAATTCCTATGATATCTTCTTTTGTTCTCAGCTTGATAAAGGTTTAAGTTTCTGGAAGGAGTATCTCAATGGTATTTTATGATCTGCCTTCTTATATGGGTTTAAGGATATCTTTGTTGCGCAATTTAAGGGATTGGTTCAAGTGCACCTCAAATGAACTTTTCAAGTCAGCTGTAAACAGGGTGAAAATTGCCATCATGATAGACGGCACATGAAGAAGAAGATATGGGTATAAAATTTATCAGTAAACTGCCGTCAGCTTTGAGAGAAAATGAGAATAAGCCAATTTTCAAATAGCTATTGGAAAAATATTCAGCAAACAGGGTTTACTACAGTATTCAAGAATTTATGGATGGAGAATGAGCTTCTGGGAGATTTAAATTGTAATGTACATTGTGGAATGTGATGTATATAATATAAGTTTATATGTATTCTTTTATTTTTTTGACAAATAGTCCTCGACGATTTTCTATACTCTTTAAAGAGCATCCAGGAAGAAAATTTGATCAATATCAAAATCAAATCAATGGAATGAAATTTCTATGGTATCTTCTTTTGTTCTTAGAATGAAAACCCGTTCATGTTTCTGGGAAGAAGTATTAAATGAAATTCTCATGGTATCGTCTTTTAGTTTTCAGTATGTAAACTCGTTGATGTTTCTGGGAAGGAGTATCTCAATGGAATGGAATTTCTATGGCAACGTATTCTGTTCTAAGAAAGAAAACTCGTTAAGTTTCTGTTGAAATGAAATTATCATGGTATCGTTTCTGGTATGAAAACTGGTTAATGTTTCTTAGTGGAAGTATCCCAATAGAACGGAATATCCATGTTTTTTATTCTTAGTATAGAATCTCGTTGATGTTTTGATGTTTCTGGGATGGGGTATCTCATAAAATAAAAAAAAAAATATCGGGGACCGAGCTTCGCTCTGGAGTACAAAACCTAAAAACAAATTATTACGAAAGAAGAAATTATGATAAAATGTATAGTTCATACAGAAATGAGAATAATTGTTCTATCTAATCACAGTGAATTAAGATCAATTTCCAGAGGAATGCAAAAATTTCCCTCACAAAGGCCCGGTTGCACAAAAGCCGGTTAAATTTTAATCCCGAATAAATAAATTCCACGTGAACCAAATCAGAGAAGACCATTTCAAGAAGATGGTTCTACTGGAATTGATCAGAATTAAAAATAACCCGGCTTTTTTGCAACCGGCACCAAGTACCTGATTGGATGATTACAAAAGTTCAACAGCTGAGTTATATTTTGACACAGTCCCACACACATGAACTCGCTCACTCACTTCCATCATCAACAGACGACGAAATAATTATTATCCAAGCTTACTTATCAAAGCTGATCCATTATTTGAGCAATGATTAATCGAATTAAGTAATTTCAAATTCTCAGAAGTTCAATTACCTGGTGCAAATGCATGTTTAATTTCCATTGTAACTGGGAGAACGAGATTGAAGAACTAAAGGAGAGTCGAAGGTCATGAAGTTCGAGAGTAAGAGAGAAAGAACGAGTGCATTGCTCAAGTGTCAGACAGAGTGGGAGTATCAGAAACAACAGTTGGAATTTGTGGCGCGTTTTTTCGCATGTGAAAGATGACAGATTGGCCTGCACTATGTGAGTTCAGTGGTGGCGACCCCATGTGATATTACAAAGCAATCTACATCTAAATTGAAATTCAAGGCCCGACATCTCGCCATACTTTTGGCTAGCAGTAACAGCAGCTATGTCATTACGTGCATTGCTTGTCGTGCCCTAACTAACTCTCATGAGTCAGGAATTCCATAGCACCACAGCCATGTTTTCAGACTGTATTCCAGTTTCCAGACCAAAGCACTGTATAACCAGAGACGAAAGATACAACGGTTTCTTCTCTCTATGGTAAAACTGAGTGGAATACTTCCGATTAAGTGCGAAAACGAAAACAGAAAAGAGAGGAAAAATGGAGAAAGAAAATGGACAGAAAAAGGAAAACGGAAAGGGATGGGAAAAAGAGAACAAGAAGGAAAAGAATGAGGAAAACGAAAAGGAAAGGAAAGGGTAAAGGGAAACGAGAAGGAAAGGATAAAGGAAAGTGAAAATGGGAACTGAAAAGAAAATAGAAAGGGGAACAAGAAGGAAAGGATAAAGGAAAGTAAAAATGAGAATTGGAAGGGAGGAGGAAGGGAAACGAGAAGGGAAGGATAAAGGAAAGAAAAAATGAGAACTGGAAGGAAAGGTGAAAGGGAAACGAGAAGGAAATGATGAAGGAAAGAAAAAATGAGAACTGAAAGGTAAGGAGAAAGGGAAACGAGAAGGAAAGGATGAAGGAAAGAAAAAATGAGAACTGGAAGGAAAGGAGAAAGGGAAACGAGAAGGAAAGGATAAAGGAAAGAAAAATGAGAACTGGAAGAAAAGGAGAAAGGGAAACGAGAAGGAAAGGATAAAGGAAAGAAGAAATAATGAGAACTGGAAGAAAAGTAGAAAGGGAAACGAGAAGGAAAGGATGAAGGAGAGAAAAAATGAGAACTGAAAGGGAAGAAGAAAGGGGAACGAAAATGAAAAGAAATAGAAAAACGCCGGTCAAGTTCAAGGCAAGGTCGGTAGTCGTTTTTTAAAACTAGGAACATGACATTCACTGCACAATATTTTTTTCTTCCTCTGCTTTTGTTTATTTTCTCAAGTTTCAATTCGAATTGAATTTTTAAAGACGGTTGATGCGGTGGAGTGGATATTTGTTTGGTTAGTTTTATTGAGGATGTTTTTCAAGTATAGAGATTCATTTATTGTATAAAACACTATAATCGTAATATAATTATGACATTGGAGGAAAAACTAAACTGAGCCTATACTATTTCTCTTTAAAAATTTCGATAAAATGTCAGTTATAAAAATAATGTTAATTGTACTGTCCAAGAGTTGAGGTTATGTAAACACACACTGCTTTGTCACTTGATTGTCATGTACTGATTAATATTGTTTATGTTGTCTTTGTGGGGAATATTCATTATGTATATATTGTCTCTGCTGCATTTTACTTTTTTTGTGATTGAAGATTATTTGAATTTGAATAAGAACTCGAGGATAGTTCCATGGAGAATGATGATAAATTGTAGTAAAATAGTAAAAGTTATTTTTTGTAACCGTTCAATACTGCTTTGATTGTTCAAGGAGTTTTTTTATACACGATTAGAAATATCAATCTCTCTATTAAATATAATCTACTAGCACAAATCATGACAGAGATTGAACATTGGGAGTTGAACAATCGGTTCAACCCTGAACATCTCATATTCAGGCGTTTCCACAAGTGATGGGAGAGTTTAAGGACACAAATAATTGCCACATTGAAATATTTGAGGTGGGGGTTGAGAAACATTCTTCATACATACTAAAAAGCTCACTCTTTGCGAGGAAGAATTTATGATCCTTGTGATACTTGGTTCTGAAATTTGGGTGATTTGAGGGTATTTAAATGGCTCAATATATAAAGCCCAATATATATATACTGAATAGTATAAATATATACTAACTTCGAAGTTTCTGTCCGGCGTGCAATTAATATTATATCTTAGTATCAATCAATAATATATTTTAGTATCAATCAATATATATCTTAGTATATATTAAAAATAAATACCAACTTCGATATATACTAAAGCCCAATATGAAAAATTTGGGCTTGAGGGGCACTCAAGCATATTCTAAATGTTCATGAGGAATATTTCTATTCATTTATTTGTTTATCGATTCATAGAATAAGCACATCATTAAAATGATAGGGAGAGAGAAAATAAGGTAACCTTATGCTATTCCTCTCCCAAATTTAGATAAGGTTACACCATAGAGAATCATTAGCGTAAGTAGATATCCCATGGTATAGGGAATTTATGTCGCAACTTTTACTGTTATCTCAAGCCGATTACTTTCGATTATTGTAAACTTTTACTGTTTTGTTGGGGTGAGAGTGTATGAACGGCACAATTTGAGAGACTACCAGCATCACACAGCTGCATAAGAAAGAACTATGTAAACTATCGGCTTGGGATAACAGTAAAAGTTGCGACATAAACGCCCTATACCATGGGATATCTACTTATGCTATTGTTCTCTATGGTTACACATAGTCCAAAATAGGTAAAGTCTTGTTGTTGTTTAATCGCAAATCAAATCATCCTCTCCAGGATTCTTGCTTTGGCAATGTTTTAAACTTGAATAGAGCTGTTTAATGAATGGATAACATCACAGATTATTGTTAATGGAAAATGCGATCTCTCACTGATGTTGAAATCTCGTTTCATTGCAGTAAAAGCTCACAAGAGATATCACCATAGAGAAACAATTGCGTAAGGAATAAACTTAATAAAATAAACTTACTTACTTAACAATAAACTTACGCTCTTGTATCTCTATGATATCACACTGTGAATTGATTGCTCCTATGTCAGCCCACAACACATCATCAACTATGATGATGATAGGGCCATCATCATGAATAGAATAGTCAGGAATTCATATCGTCTTCGGTATCACAAAATGATCAATTTCATCGAGCATTATCAATTTCCACCCTGTCTGGGAAATGTGAAGCGGATATCATTACTTGTCCAATAGCATGGATGATGGAACTTTGAAGAGGACCATGATTTCACTCAATAGTTTTGCACAAAAGGCACACGGATCTGTCCGTCCATTCAGTGACAGTTGCAGGATACAAGGATTCAATTATTATTTTGACTTGTATTTCCCTCTTTCTCACTCTTTGATGCCTCACACTTTTTGCCTCACCTACTGTACTTATGCATGTGAACATGAATTGAATCTTCATTTTATAATTTGTTTTATTTAAAGGTTTATTGATTTGTGAAGCATTGCATGCACTCCGCACAGCTGGCAGTGGACTGCTTATGATTAATTTATATTACTATTATCTATAATATAAAGGATATCATTTCGTTATTATATCTAACTAGTCGTCAGGCTCGCTTCGCTCGCCGTATCCGTCTAGCCAGGGGGCTCCGCCCTTGGACCCCCGGTTGGTTCGTCCGAGAATGAGATCAGCAGGCTCGCTTCGCTCGCCTGCATTTTCCATTTGAGCATTTTATCACATGTTAGGACAATCCAGTCGGGGGTCCAGACTAAACGTCTGGCTAAACGGATATGGCGAGCGAAGCGAGCCTGACGGCTAGTAGTAATATATATTCCCAGGATGAAGTAGCAGTGCCCAATCAATTTTTCCGTGATAAATGCATTTGAATCTTCAACTTGGTGCCAACCCAACAAAGTCAACTCAATTAATGCCAACCTGACAAAATTATTAATTTAGTTGCCAGTTAACAAATGTTTCGAAGAGGTACTCTATCTAGATTATAGTTCTATAGTAACATATGATATGGAAATTTCAATTATAATTAAGAGATTGGGAGAAATAGAATATACATGCTAAAAGACGAACTTAAATTCTTGAAAACAACCCTAGAGGTTAGAATATTGCCAAAAGATTTCTTAGTGCGCCTCTAAAGGGCCAAATGAACATACCTACCAAATTTGAACGTTTTTGGTCCGGTAGATTTTTAGTACTGCAAGTGATTGAGTGAGTGAGTCAGTCAGTCAGTCAGTCAGTGAGTGCCATTTCGCTTTTATATATATATAGATAATATAAAGGATATAATTTCGTATTATATCTAATAAATAAATGTATTTATCTTGGTTTAAGTGCAGTAGCATTATACTTATATTTATTTTTTGTAAAGATTTTTTGTATTTTGTTTTTGGCAAATAAAATTCATTCAATCAATTGGTCTTTTGTCCAGAAAGTTCTTTCTTCTCTCTCTATCCAACAGATCATTACATTGAGTGCTTGTCACACCAGAAATTCACTTTCTACTACATTGGAGGAGTGGAGAGGCTAATTTCGATTTGAATTACTAATGGGTGAGCGACAATCACCATAGTGAAGTTCTCGTTATATTGGCAGTGGAGAAAGATAGGAGAACAACGTTGCCGATTCTTCTGTATTGTCAGTGCCTTCTATAGATGGTAGCTGATACAGGTTTATCGATGTAATATTAACTGTCCATTCTTGTTTAAAATCATAAATTATATTTTATTAAGCAACAAATTATATTTTCATAGTAAATTTCTTAATTAAGATTAAATATTCTGTTAACTAATTATTAATTCTACATTGATGAAAGACAATCTGGCAACAGAACAAAGCGAGAGAGAGATAGCGCTCTCCGCTTTGTTGAATGATAGACAAGGATAGCAGTACCATTGCTAATCAAACACTGCCAAATCCTTCTGTCTTGTCAATGCCTTCTATAGACGGTAGCAGATACAGGTTTATTGATGTAATATTAACTGTTCATTCTCGTTAAAAATCATAAATTATATTTATTAAGCAAGAAATTATATTTTCATATTAGATGTTCATAATTAAGATGAAATATTATGTTAATTAATTATTAATTACATTGTTGAAAGACAATCTGGCAACAGAGCAAAGCGAGAGAGATATAGCACTATCCACTTTGTTGAATGATAGACAAGGATAGCAATACCATTGCTAATCAAACACTGCCATTATAACGTGGACCTCACTATGGTGTGACTAATGCTGCAATGGGAGATTATTGCCACTTATTACCTACTTCAGTGAGGATTAAATTGCAATCACAGTTCGATGAATGATTGAAGCAGTACCTGTTGAAGTAGCACATCATCCTCATTATCATCTCTGCTAATTACAAATAGAACACAAGTTCAAATATATACTTTATCTAATTTCAATTATTGTGATTGACCACTATTAATGAACCTATTTGGTTAACTCGTACATACGCTCAGACTGGCCTTTCCAAATGTTTTTTATGCTTTCTTTTGTAAATTTCAATAGATTCGATGGAATTATCTCTTTTCTGTATAGGGCTACTTTTAAAGAAATAGAGAGAAAAATAAAATCTTGTGATCACTTGAAAATGGCATCAATGTCCAAAACATATTGTGAATAAATATTTTCAAAAAGGGTACTAAGATTTTTATTTTCTCTCTATTTCGACGGAATCAATATCAAGATATGAATATTGTTAATAATTGAAAATTATTTGTTGTGAATCAGTTCCTAGATCAAGCCTAGAGCACTCGATTCTACCGATTGGGTTACATAGAATAACGTGATATTCCATTTCGTTGAGAGAAAACGCATTCGATTGTTGGACCACATTGTTATCAGTTGTCACGATTTCATTGGCAACGGATAGTTATTGTTATCCAGATGATGTTTCCATAAAACAGAGTATTATCCTTTTTTTTTAAATTCCCTCAGAACGTCCATTCAGCTAGAAAACTATTACTGTGCAGCTGGAAATCAAATAATGAGAGTAGATAGATTTATAATCATGACTAGGCTCGTAGTGTAATCCATAGAGAAAAATCAAATCAAATCAAAATCATTAATTTGCCAATTATGAAGATAACAATAATAAATTAAACAGATACTTCATACTTATAAATAGTAGAAATAATTAATAAAGTATAATAATTATTGTAGTAATATAATATATGAAAAAATGTAACTTAGTGAGAATAATAACAAAGATGAATCTTTTATTTAATAGAGTAGATTCTAACTGTACATGAGGCGAAAAACATTGTTACTTCTGATCATCTCTCTATAATTATTATCTTTAATGACTGATTTATCGAATCTATCTGAAATTAATTGTTCTGGCAAAATATTTATCAATTTTTCAAAATTTCAAATTCAAATTTTATTTATTCAAACTCACAATATTCACATTCATAATCAATAAGAAAAAACAAAACACTCAGCTCAGTAAGATAAAAAATAATTAATGGAAGATTAATAAAATAAATACTGGTATGTTTATTAGATATACAGTAATTTGTGAATCGGAATAAAAAATACTACCTGCTGGAAGTATACAATACTCCACGTTTGCAAGCAGGAATGAATATCACTTCAACTAATTTCAAATGCATGAATAAAAGGAGAAAGAAAAAGAAAAGAGAAAGAAAAGACTAGCAAACCATTCACTCTCACATTCACACACTTGCACACTTTCCAAAACAGCTCATCTTACTAATGCTTATTGCCAGCCACCAAAATTACATTTTAACTACGAAATAACATTGAATAAGGATTCTAAATGGTCAGGCATAAGACCTTTGAGCCATCTAAGAATTCTTTTTTGAAAACAAGTTGATTTGAAGCCTCTTGATTTCAATTGGGATGTTATTAAAAAACTTGGGGCCAGAAATACAAACGATTTCTGGAAACAAGTGGTATACGATTTGGGAAGTCTCAGTAAATCAGCTGTCACTCTCCTAGTTTGATAGCTAGGAACATCCCTGAGCAACGTATGACCACCGTTTCCAGACATTACAAAGAACATATACAGGACCTTAAACACATACATATATCTAAGAGGCAAACATCCAATTTATTACTCATGTATGAACTGTCTGCGGCATACTGTTAAATTTGTTCCAGGAATGCGGTAATGAGATGATGAACAGAAATTATACGACGGAATGTTAGTTTCAAAGAGATCTTTATGCTTATGCACGGATAGAATTACATTTTTCACTTAAAGTTGTTAAAACCGGGAACTCTGTAAAAAGGATTTGGCTGGGATATCTTTTCAAATTCATTTGAAATACTTGAGAAATTATACTTACCAATATTTGACCATCAAATATTCAAATTAATATGATGCAAATTCTCAAGAATCGTTGAATTGTTGGTTTGAATGGAATAAAACAAAGTTGATGGATGAAAGGTTTTGATCAAGATTATTGATAAGTTGCTCACATATTTTTTATTTATCTTGTGGAAAATAACAGGTCTACAGCAAGTTCCACGCTATAATGATGGTATTTGATTTACATTGGTGTTGCTATCCTTGTCTATCCTTCCACAGAGCAGATGACGCTATTATTTTCTAGCTCTGCCAGATCGTGTTCAAACAGTTCTCCCATCTTTCTTCACTGCCATTATAACGTGGACAGCACTTCACGTCCGTTCTGTTATCATATTTTTTTTAAAAGTTCGATTTATTGAGAACAACATGTTCACAAGACCCAATTACAGTAAATGTATTGTGCTCGCTTAATTGGAAAATAAATTGAGGATTGGATATCCGTAATCATGGAAATGAAATGGCCTCACACTTTTCGGTCAGCAACCAGAAAATCAAGTCTGTGTCGTTTAGAGGAAAGCTCTGAAATTACAGCAGGCGGACCAACTTTTAAATATTCAAAGCCTTGTACTCGGAACTCGGAGATGAAAACCAATCAGCTCTGGTCAGGGCTCATTTCACAATTGGAAGCACGTGATTGCAATCTTTATTGCTGTTCCAATTATAATTTTGATAGCTCTTCAAATTCGGAGTATATTTGTCATTTGAACGTCTCTAGCTAACAAGCTATCAGGAATTCACTTGGGAAATGGGAAATATGAATATAAAATTCTATAGAATTGAAAATAATTGGCTATTGGAGATAAGAACTCTTGGTTGTTAAAATACTCCGTTTTAAAAAATACTACTTGGTCGTTTACATGTATTTGTAACAACATTTAATTGAGGAGTCCCATCTCACTCAAAACTCATAAATAAAATCACTCGTCAATTCATCACAAATAAGTTGAGTAAAAAGCTGGTAAGAGATATAAATGAGTAGTTGGCTTCGAATGACATAATAATTTAAATAGTGGCTGCCAAAGCCAAGCAAATTTTCTCTTATTCTCTCCAATATTCATCTTGAGAAACAAAACTTAATTCTATTAGGTCTCTCTCTGCCTTTTCCCCTATCCATTCTTACTCCCCTTTTCCTTCTTACTCTTTCTTCTTGGTTTTTAGTTTCTTTTTAATTTTAGTAAGTTTCATTCCAAATCCAGTGATTTTTCTTTCAGTTTTTCATTGTTTCCTTTTCACTGAATTAATATTTATTTAATCTTTTTCTCCTGAAAATTTACAATATCTAGATTTTTCAGACACTCGGCCTCTGCGCACAGGTTTTTTAACCTTGCGGGGACCTTCTTTTTTATAGTATTATTAAGTTCAATACTGTGTATTATTATGATGTATTTCTAATTTCTAAGTTTTTATCTTTTGTTATTATTATTAAGGATAAATAAACGATTTTCCAAATTTGACTGAGCGTTAAATCTGCAATACACAGATATCAAACTGGAAACAAATAATTGAATCACCAAAATAATTTACATTCTTCAGTAAATGAAACTGAGATGATATTTTCCCAGTATTAAAACTTGTTGTGATTCCAATGGGTATATCCATTCTGCCATTAATTACTAGTAGTTCTGTGAACAGTAGACCTCAAGCAGTATTCTCATCCAAAAGTACCGGTATCTGATGTCACCTGCTTTAAATATTAACAAACTCAGTTCACAATAATTATTATTGAACGAAAATACAAATTAATTACATTATTCAATTTGGATTTTCGTTTAATAATATTATTAACTTATTAGCATTTGAATAATTATTGCAATATATCAGTAATTTCCATCTGTCTCTGATTGAAACTATAGACCTTACAGAAATACAGAAATAGACTGGCCACTCAAGACGTATGTGTAATCACTTTCAGCCGATTGATTATGAATGATATTCTATAGTCTGATTAATCCTATCTTCAGAGTAGATGATATATTGTGATATCGGAGTATGGAGGAATTCCTTTTCTTTTCATATTATCTTTAAAATGCAACATTTCAAAAAACCTTGTGTAAACATCGACGCGAAGTTGAAAAAGGAACATTCTGCCAAATCTCATGGAATTCTATCAACGCGTTTGGCCGTAATCGCTTTACATACGGACAGACAAAAGAAAATCCGAGTCAAACATAGACCTCACTACGTTCGGTCAATTATACTGTTATATGGAGTCGATATTTGAGAAGATATGGAGACGATAGAGAAAATTACATAAAGACCATAGAAAGCACACTTATGCTACAGTAACTTTGTTACTATACGTTTCTAGGTTATATAGTTACTGTAACTTATGCTAAGTTTTTTTTATGTTGAGACGCTCCCACCCGGCTGACTCGTGAGCACCTCACGCGTGAGAACGAGATGGAATGAATGTCACTCATAAGAAATATGTTACAAAGTATACAGGTACGACCCAGTTCCAGGTGCCACCTACAGGCAGAACTGAGAACTATACCAACAGGCGCTCAAGTCCACCAATCACAAGAGAGTATGAGGAGCTTGGAGGCGTGGCTTGCTGTCATTGGTCCGTTATTCTTTCTCCATTATTTGGGCATTCTCTATCGTTCTCTTTCACACTCTCTTCTCGATTGTGTCCCTACACGATGACATTCAAATGCTTTTTACTTTCCTTGCCCTATTACCATAGGTAAGGAAAGTATTGCTTTCCGGAAAAAATTAAGGTACCCTGATTTCTAAATTTCTATACGTTTCAAGGTCCACAGAGTCCAAAAAAGTGGTTTTTGGGTAATGGTCTGTATGTGTGTGTGGGTGTGTGTGTGTGTGTGTGTGTGTGTGTGTGTGTGTATGAGTGTATGTGCGTCTGTGTACACGATATCTCATCTCTCAATCAACGGAATGACTTGAAATTTGGAACTTAAGGTCCTTACAATATGAGGATCTGACACGAACAATTCCGATCAAATGCAATTCAAGATGGCGGCTAAAATGGAGAATATGTTGTCAAAAACTGGGTTTTTCGCGATTTTCTCAAAAACGGCTCTAACGATTTTGATTAAATTCATACCTAAAATATTCATCGATAAGCTCTATAAACTGTCACAAGTCCCCATCTATGCAAAGTTTGATTTTTGATTCCCAATTATCAGGCTTCAGATACAATTTAAACAAAAAAATTCGAGTGGAAGGATTGAGCATGAAAATATCTACAATTAATGTCCAGTAACATTTCCACCTAAATTTGAAAGTAAGCTCGAAATATTCGACAAAATGATATGCAATTGCAAACTATGGGCAACTGTTGATTCTATTAAATGAATTCATTATGAAGAGATAGCAGACCTCGTATGTCTCCAGCGTTATTGTCTCGTCACCAGCTGGCTCAGATCTTTGTTTATTAGTTAGTAGACTTGAGATGCGCGTGAACACTAGCGTCAGGTGACCAATTTTCATAACGGCAAGGAAAGTTGTGTGAGTGCGTCACACCAGATTTTTGAAAGAGCAGTAGTTCGAACTTTTGGAGGTAAGCAGATAGGTCGCTGATAAGGAAACAAACGCTGCGGAAGTAATCAGAAGTTGAGCTCCCCTCATTCGCGTCAGAAAAACGCTGTTCATTCCATGCACACTGCTGATTTATTAAAAGTAGACTGTGGAGGGAAAGAAGACCGGCCTTTGAAATTTATCCGAGTGGCTGAATGCCAGCGCGGCGCGAAAGAGTGGTACGAATAACCATTTTGTAAGGATGCATTTAGAGAACATATCGCGCACATTAAAATACGACCAACTCTGTAGTAGCTCAGTTCTTTCATGGTAGACCTTTTGCTCTGTGACCCATCCTCTCGCTATAACAGGTCCAGGTCAGCCGATTGATTATGAATGATATTCTATAGTCTGATTAATCCTATCTTCAGAGTAGATGAATATATTGTGATATCGGAGTATGGAGGAATTCCTTTTCTTTTATATTACTCTTAAAATGCAACATTTCAAAAAACCTTGTGTAAAACGACGCGAAGTTGAAAAAGGAACATTCTGCCAAATCTCTGGAATTCTATCAACGCGTTTGGCCGTAATCGCTTTACATACGGACAGACAAAAGAAAATCCGAGTCAAAAATAGACCTCCTACGTTCGGTCAATTATACTGTTATAGGAGTCGATATTTGAGAGAGAGATATGGAGACGATAGAGAAAGTACATAAAGACCATAGAAAGCACACTTATGCTACAGTAACTTTGTTACTATACGTTTCTAGGTTATATAGTTACTGTAACTTATGCTAAGTTTTTTTATGTTGAGACGCTCCACCCGGCGACTCGTGAGCACCTCACGCGTGAGAACGAGATGGAATGAATGTCACTCATAAGAAATATGTTACAAAGTATACAGGTACGACCCAGTTCCAGGTGCCACTACAGGCAGAATGAGAACTATACCAACAGGCGCTCAAGTCCACCAATCACAAGAGAGTATGAGGAGCTTGGAGGCGTGGCTTGCTGTCATTGGTCCGTTATTCTTTCTCCATTATTTGGGCATTCTCTATCGTTCTCTTTCACACTCTCTTCTCGATTGTGTCCCTACACGATGACATTCAAATGCTTTTTACTTCCTTGCCCTATTACCATAGTAGGAAAGTATTGCTTTCGGAAAAAATTAGGTACCCTGATTTCTAAATTTCTATACGTTTCAAGGTCCACAGAGTCCAAAAAAGTGTTTTTTGGGTAATGGTCTGTATGTGTGTGGGTGTGTGTGTGTGTGTGTGTGTGTGTGTGTGTGTGTATGAGTGTATGTCGTCTGTGTACACGATATCTCATCTCTCAATCAACGGAATGACTTGAAATTTGGAACTTAAGGTCCTTACAATATGAGGATCTGACACGAACAATTCCGATCAAATGCAATTCAAGATGGCGGCTAAAATGGAGAATATGTTGTCAAAAACTGGGTTTTTCGCGATTTTCTCAAAAACGGCTCTAACGATTTTGATTAAATTCATACCTAAAATATTCATCGATAAGCTCTATAAACTGTCACAAGTCCCCATCTATGCAAAGTTTGATTTTTGATTCCCAATATCAGGTTCAGATACAATTTAAACAAAAAAACGAGTGGGAAGGATTGAGCATGAAAATATCTACAATTAATGTCCAGTAACATTTCCACCTAAAATTTGAAGTAAGTCGAAATATTCGACAAAATGTGATATGCAATTGCAAACTATGGGCAACTGTTGATTCTATTAAATGAATTCATTATGAAGAGATAGCAGACCTCGTATGTCTCCAGCGTTATTGTCTCGTCACCACTGGCTCAGATCTTTGTTTATTAGTTAGTAGACTTGAGATGCGCGTGAACACTAGCGTCAGGTGACCAATTTTCATAACGGCAAGGAAAGTTGTGTGAGTGCGTCACACCAGATTTTTTGAAAGAGCAGTAGTTCGAACTTTTGGAGGTAAGCAGATAGGTCGCTGATAAGGAAACAAACGCTGCGGAAGTAATCAGAAGTTGAGCTCCCCTCATTCGCGTCAGAAAAACGCTGTTCATTCCATGCACACTGCTGATTTATTAAAAGTAGACTGTGGAGGGAAAGAATGACCGGCCTTTGAAATTTATCTGAGTGGCTTGAATGCCAGCGCGGCGCGAAAGAGTGGTACGAATAACCATTTTGTAAGGATGCATTTAGAGAACAATATCGCGCACATTAAAATACGACCAACTCTGTAGTAGCTCAGTTCTTTCATGGTAGACCTTTTGCTCTGTGACCCATCCTCTCGCTATAACAGGTCCAGGTCAAGCCGACTCTACATTTACATAATGCAAAAATCTCTTCTGACTGTTATAATTCCTGGAAACGTAGTGAGGCTGCTCTTTTTGGCGAATTTTCGTGTTATCTCGGTCAAAGGATTACGGCATCTAGCCTAGATCTCTCACAGGGTTAGAGCTTGCACATTACATGAACACTTCAAAGGCTGGAGAGCTATCAAATTACAGAATGATACATCCCCGAGATTTATTTGGTCGGATAAATATAATTTGTAGGGATGGGGATGTTATTTTATGGATCCTCCTACACTAATACACCTAATATCTGTTGGTATCACCTGCTTTACGCACCATTACCTACACCTATCTTATTCTTTATTGATTGATTCATACAATAAGTACATCATCAAAATATTATGAACTCGAAATTTCTGCTCATTGTTTTTTCATCAGTTTTTTTTCATTTCTCGGTGGACTCGCTTACCTTTATTTTGCGTACCTATTCCTCTGTTTTCTTCCTTCCCCCCATTTCTCCCTTCCTTTTCTCCCATCACTTCTCTCTTCTCTTCTTTGCCTGCCTATTACATGGAAAACATAGTTGGCTAGGTATCTTCCTCTCTTTTTTCTCTCCAACACACCCAACCTCAAAGACCATGGTTTTTTATATTTGTAACATCTTATTGTATTCTATTGTTTTGTAATTTTTTGCTATTTTGTTTTGTCTTGTTTTGTGTGTTTTAATAAATAGAAATTGAAATTGAAAATGATAGTGAGAGAGAAAATAAGGTAACCTTTTGCTAATCCTCTCGCAAATTTAGATAAGGTTACAGATAGTCCGAAATAGTTGAAGTCTTGTTGTTCACTAACGTGAATCGAATTATACTCTTCAGGATTCTTGCTTTGACTTATGTAACGTCTTGTATTTGTTCACTTTCTCTCCCAAATTTAGTTGAGTTTACACATAGTCCGAAATAGGTTGAGTCTTGTAGTTGTTTACTCCACAAAATTCCCAGTCCTTAATTATTGTAGCTAAGTAGATTTTTGAATTTAGATGCTTCAAAACCAAACATAGAAGAAATATTCCAAATTATTATCACTCAAAAAGGAAATATTCGCATATTGAAATAATAATTTTGCAGGACCAAAATATTATAATATCGTGCTCCAGTAAAAGTTAATCCTGTTCACGATTTCTATATTATCATCACAAAATTATCATCTGGACATGATCTGAGTTTATTATCATTTCTATAAATCAGTGTTACTGATTCTGCACAATATACATCACTCATCATGTTCTCAAGTTTGTGATATGTTCAAAACGTAATTATTTCCTTACATCAAAAGTTGATGTAATGGTCAATGGTGTAACAACCGAAATCGGTCTTTCTGAGTAAATCTGTGGTTTTTGACATTTTCTTAGTATTTTTATTTAATATGTTCAGAATAATTATTATCAACTGGGAAAATAGAAAGGTTCATTTGATAACACATCATTCATATTATAACACATCTATGCAGATCGTGGAATGAATCGATGATTGTTGAGTATGTGCACAGAATGAAGAAACCATGTTCTCTCATACGTGGTCTTTCACAGAACAACTTCTGTGATGAATGGGAAGAATGTGAACGAATTATTCCAGAATAGTTTCCTCTTCTCCACTGTCAATAATGAGGATAACTATGTCACTAATAGGTTTCAGAAAGTAGGATAAGGGGGAACTCTGGAATTAAAATGTGCAGAATGTCACATTCTTTAGGTCAAGTGGTTTTAATGCATTGTGGTTAAGAGCCAACCATACAAACGGTTGAGGTTAAGCTCCATGTTTTCTAATGAGCTCATAAGCTTGAGAGAAAAGATCTACTTTGAAAAGAATAAAACTTCAGCACTCGAGCATTGATGTGGTAGGAGAACAGAACTCCATACTAATTACTTGGTGCTCGATGGAAAAGAGTTATGGTAAAACAACATAAGTTGTGGTGAACAAGTAGTTTTTCATTATTGTGAAATGGAAAGCCTTCAGAATCCATTCTATAGGACCTCATAAAAATGTTCTTGTGTGACTTGTGTTCACTTTTTATAACAACTCCATTTATTATTAATTGATCAATTTATTTGTTTAGTCATTCAATGATACATAAAACATTGAGGTATTCAATTTGAGGATGTTTGGTACACTTTTTTATAATCAAATTGGATAATATATTCCAATATAATTTTAAGAACATTATAAGAGTGAGAAAAAGTGGCAACTGAAATATCTAAGTCGTCTAATAAGCGAGTTATGGGTTGTTGAAGTGCTAACTTTTCAGATCATTAACGGCTTCGACTATATTAACAGAACTTCTCATAAAAATTCAAAAAATGTATCTTTCCAAACTAAAACATTTTATTTTCCATGTCGTTCTTGAATGGAAAAGTATCATTTTTTGTAAATTCGATAACTTTTTTATTTTGGCATTGATGGCGAAAAACGCATATTAGAACGAAGCCAATGATATACTAAATGTATTGAAATCCAATAGAAAATTTCGAAACGTTCATGATCTGGAGAGAAAACGGTGTTTCTTTCACACACACACACCACATACAGACCAATACCAAAAAACCACTTTTTCGGCCCCAGAGACCTTGAAACGTATAGAAATTTAGAAATGGGGTACTTTCATTTTTTTCGGAAAGCAATACTTCCCTTACCTATGGTAATAGGGCAGGAAAGTAAAAAACATACCTTTTTCCAAATAACTCTTGATGGAGAATTAGGTTCGACAGATACTATTTGAAACCTCCTCGCCTCCCAAAATTAAAACTGCTATTTAGTCTCTCAACAAACCTTTTCTCAAATCAATCTAGATAGTGGATTAAGTTAGTCACATACTTAATTTGAAGCTCTTCTCCCTTGCCTTGAAGAGAAAATGCAAATCTCATTTGGAGTTCCGATTGTTTCGAGCAGGAACAAGCAGGTGAAAACTGATATGAATAAAATCTTGTCGAAAAATAGTGGAAGGTGATTAGAATGACCGAAACAAGAAGCAGTTGGGGTGTGAAAAACGGCTGGAACTGTAGAATAAACCCGCTAACTTTTAAAGATGAGATAGCTATCAATATTATCATTTATATTGTTACAATAGAATATTTTCTTTATTCAACACAGCAAATCGAAGCATTATGCAGTTGAATATTGTCACAAAATCTAAAATTACACATTATAGATCTACAAACTATCAAATACTATTTATTTATTTATTCATTCATTTATTGTATAAAATACTATAATCATAAAACAATTATGACATGGAGGAGGAAAAACTAGGCTGAGCCTGTACTATTTCTCTCCAAAAATTATGAATAAAATGTTAATGTTGTCCAAAAGATAAGGTTATGTAATCACACACTTCTTCGTTACTTGATTTTCGGTCCAGAATGACGATTTAAAATTTTGAATTTTGAAGGTTGATTTATACTCTAAATGAATCACAGAATGTATCACAATAAATTAAAAACTTTAGAAAATATTGACTTATTTAAAAAACAATTAATACAAAATCAAAAACCTACGCACTAGAATCGACATCAAACCTCAATCTTCATATGTATTCTAAACCTCTGTCATTTATATAATTCATTCATGAAGATGAATTGAACAATAGGATTGATCAATCCCCAATAATGTTCTCCGAGTATAATGCTTTCAGATCTTCAGAGTGGAAATACATATTGTCAGGATGGAATGGTGAATGATGATTGATAAAATAGTGATGTAGTTATTCTGGTACAGGTCATTGTTCAAACTGAGTACACTGGTACAGTGAGTTCAACTGATAACACTCAACAGATCCTCTGTTCATCAATGGAAGCAAGTGAAAGTGATTTATTAAGCAATTGAGCGATAATAAGAATGATAGAGGTTTAGATGGCCGAGTAAATCTCGATTTAACAGTCGCAAAAGACAGCAGATTAGAACTAGAGCGGTAATAGCGAGGAGGTTTAGTGGGGCCTTACTTGGAATGACCAGCTTTGCAATTACTTGCAACCATTTTACAGCCAGCTGGATAGCCGGGGAGCAGTTCATTTGAGTGTTGCCTTGCCGTTTGCCTATTATCCTTTTTTCCTGCAATTTCCTCAATTCCCTTCTTTGTTTCACTTCTTTTGACTCCGGCTTGTTCTTTCTCTATGTACATGTGATTTTCCATTTTCTCATTTTCCCCAAGGTCGAGTGTGGCTTGCCGTTTGCCTATTATCTTTTTCCCTCTCATTTTCTTAGTTTTATTCATTTTTTGGCTTCTTTTGACTCTGGCATTTCTCCATCATTCTTTCTCTACGATGTGCATTTGATTTCATAGGGATCATAGTATCAATATTGGGCACCCCAATAGTGACTTCACAAAGTGTAGAGAGAATTGCATGAGAGTGTGGAAAGTCTACATGATAGTGTAGAAGTCCATCTGCAAAAACAAAGAAGGAGACCAATAGGCGGAACAGCCCGGCCTCTACTGGGCAGACCGGTGATAAATCTGACGTTAGCGCCAATGAATGACGTGATTGCATTCGGGGCACGTAACCGCCCCTTCCGCCGCCTCCAGTCGCTTCTACTGCCGCCCCCGGTCATCATCCTACCGCTCCCAGCCGCCTCCAGCATCTCCGGCACATATTCAAGCACCTGGATACAACACAGCACCGTGGTACAGCGTGGAAAATCTACTTCAGCCATACTCTGCTCGCCTTTTTAATATTGCGCTCGGCATTGCTTTTCTAATAAGAGCACTTTGTGGATGTCATATTCCTTTGGCACTTAAAATGAATGGTTGTGATTTAGTATGATAAGGATGCTCCAGTGAGGATGATGGAGGTGATAATTTACTATTCTAGCCATTCCCCTAGTGATTGAATATGTTTTCAAATTGAATGTAGAAGACTAAGAAAATGTCAAAAACCACAGATTTATTGATACTTAGAAAGACCGGTTTCGGTTATTACAACATTGTCAATCTCTGATAAACTAGAACTAAATACAATAGCAGCAGAATTTATTCTAGTTTGGCGAGTACTGCTATCGGTCAGGGCATCAAGGCCATTGGCCCAGCTAGACTGTCTCCTCCCACTCAACGGTGTCACAAAATGGCGGCTTAAGCAACATACTAGCCATGATAACAACATTTACTTCCAGTGCAGAATAAGAACTAAGACTGTCACAAACCACTCTCTGTCTCAGACAGCACCGTATCGCGCATGCGTTTGCAACGGGTTTTTCCCGTTCCATTCAGTCAGATCTTTGAATGTAACGTTCTTTGTGATGATGGTTACCGAGCACTGTAACTGGAGCCAATCGTCATTCTATTTTATGAAGATATTATTATCCAATCATGATTTATCATTAAATTCAATATGTTAGTTCAGTTGTTATTTAACTGATGTTAAAAAACACTATAACCAAGTCAGCATATTGTCATTTCAAAACAAAAACCGAAACCTCAACCTCCCCTTTTACATTTAAAACATCAATAAACATAACTATTTGAAAAACCTCTAATCCCTTCCAGCATATTGCAATTTCAAAGCAAAATCCTAACCTATCTTTCCACCTTTGAAATATCAAAAAGCATAATTCTACCTGGACCCTAGCCCTTTCTAGCAAATTACAATTTTAAAGCAAAAACCTAACCTAACCTCATGGAACATTATTAAATATAATCCAAAAAACCTAACCACTAACCCCTAACCCCTTCACATTTAATAATTTAGATTTCAAAGCAGAATCCTAACCCCCTCACCTATCCTTTCACATTTGAAACATCAAAAAACATAACTCCAACTGCATCCTAGCCCCTTCTATCATATTGCAATTTCAAAGCAAAAACCTAACCTATCCTAATAACACATTATTGGATATAACCTAAATAAAACCTAACCTCTAACCCTTTCACATTAAATACTTCAGATTTATTCATCATCTCTAGAACAAAACATAAACATGTGGTTCATTTCATGAACATGTTCACAAACATGTGGTTCAAAGCAAAATCCTAACCCCCTAACCTATCCTTTTACCTTTGAAACATCAAAAAACATAACTCTACCTAGACCCTAGCCCCTTCTAGCATATTGCAATTTCAAAGCAAAAACCTAACCTATTTTAATAAAACATTATTAAATATAACCTGAATAAAAACTAACCCCTGACTCTTTCACATTTGTTGAACGATAGACAAGGATAGCAACACCATTGCAAATCGTACACTACCATTATAACGTGGACCTCACTATAGATACTCAAAGAATACTTTTGAATAACTATGTTATAACTGTGACTGTTACTGGCCTTTACTCTGTTTCTGAGACAAAGAGAAGCTGCTAGACTGTCTAGCTGGGCCAATGGCAGGAGTTCATGCCCTTGACCAATAGCAGTACTCGCCTACTGGTATAAATTCTGCTGCTCTCGTATTTAGTTCTAGTCTATCAGAGATTGACAATGTTGTAAAAACCGAAACCGGTCTTTCTAAGTATCAATAAACTTGTTTTTTTTTACAATTTCTCAGTCTTTTTCATTCAATATGAATAATTACCACAATATCAACTTCTCAACTACACAAAAAAAGATATGTTCTCAAAAGTAATATCATGAGGTGCGTACAGACTTATGCCACGAACTGATGGTAACGTATGCGGCTATTTGGTAAAATGTTTTGAAAACAATTGAGAAAATTCAGTAAGATTGAAAGATAAAATAAGAAGAGTAGATAATGTATAGAACTATACATAGAATATGAATGTACTACTCTTGAATATTATCAAGACTTGATAATGGCAAATATAGCCGGAACATGTTGTGACGAACCAATTTTAAAAAGGGTATTTGGACTTCTATCCTTATTCATAATTCAAATGAAGTATAGCCTACATGTACTATCTGTTCTGAATAATATAGAATTATTATATTGAAAATAATTTGATGTAATGATTATGTGGAGAATGTGGGCATACCAATAAATATTATTGTAATTTTCAAAAAAATCCGAGAGTTTGAGTAGATCTGATAACTTACTATCGACTTCACATTTGAGATTAGAATACATGCAATATAAATGCACTATCAATAAAAAACTGGTGTGGCGCACTCACACAACTTTCCTTGCCGTTATGAAAATTGATCACCTGACGCTAGTGTTCCCGCGCATCTCAAGTCTACTATTCAAAGATTTGAGCCAGCTGGTGACAGGGCAATAACGCTGGAGACACACATGAGGTCTGCTATCTCTTCATAGTGAATGATTCAATAGAATCAACAATAATTTGCAATTGAATAATCACATTTTCTCGAATTTAAAGCTTATTTTCAATTTTAGGTGAAAATGTTAGGTGAAACATTAATTGTAGAGATTTTCATGCTCAATCTACTCCACATGATTTTTTTGTTTCAATTGTATCTGAAGCCTGATAATTGGGAATCTATCTGCATTGATGGGGCGAAGCTCCTGAATTTTTACAGATATGAGACTTGTGGCAGTTGATAGAGCTTATCAATGACTATTCTAAGTATAAATTTGATAAAAATCGTTGGAGCCGTTTCCGAGAAAATCACGAAAAACCCTGTTTTTGACAACATTTTCGCTATTTTAGCCGCCATCTTGAATTGCATTTGATCGAAATTGTTCGTGTCGGATCCTTATAGTGAAAGGACCTTAAGTTTCAAATTTCAAGTCATTCCGTGTATTGGGAGATGAGATATCGTGTACACAGACGCACATACACTGATACAACACACACACACACACACACACACACACACACACACACACACACACACACACACACATACAGACCAATACCAAAAATCAGTTTTTTGGACTCAGGGGACCTTGAAACGTATAGAAATTTAGAAATTGGGGTACCTTAAATTTTTTTGGAAAGCAATACTTTCCTTACCTATGGTAATAGGGCAAGGAACGTAAAAAGGGTACTTGACTTCCATTCTTATTTATAATTCGAATGAAGTATACATGTAGTATCTGTTCTGAATAATATGAATATTATTATATTGAAAATAATTTGATGTAATGATTATGTGGAGAATGTGGGTATACCAATAAATAATCATTGTAATTTTCAAGAATATCCGAGAGTTTGAGTAGATCTGATAACTCACTATCGACTCCACATTTGAGATTAGAATACATGCAATATTTTTTATTTATTTATTTACAATGCAAATGACACTAATGTAATAATATTGAAAGATAAAAAATAAGATAGTCCTTGTGCTATTTTCTTCCAATTTATAGGTGAAAAAGTCCGAAATAAGGTTAGAATTTCACGTGTACAATTTTGATAGAATTTTAGTCCAAAACAAAAATGAAAACTATTAATTTTGACTTGAATTAATAAATCAATTAGAAATATTCACTCAATTACCACTTGTAACGAATGATATGAGTTATTTAAGAAAATTTGAAAATTTGCACACAAACTTGTAAACACTAAAGCTCAGCTGATTATTTTATACTCAGCTTTTATAATTTTAATATAAATACACTATGAATGAAAATGGGTGAGCTCTTCCCTTATAATGTTTTAGAATCATCCTGAGTATTTTTGGAATGAACAAATTCCCATAAAAACGAATTTACAATATCTAATAAGCCTCGGTACACATTCTTGAGCGGAAAATGGGAAACGAAGATGATATTTCGTTATTATCAAGGAGTAATATTCAGGTTCAACGTAGTAAAAGAGTTCACAGCTTATTTCCTCAAGTTTGCACCAACCTTATCATTTTTTACCAATTACTTCACGTAACGAAAACAAATCGTTCATCTTCCATCTCTTTTTTCTCCTGCTTTCATCGTCACGCCGTCTTTACCTGCCTTCTAGAGCGTCCAATTTCGAGGGCTTGCCGGATTATAGGGCTAGAAAGAGAGGGCTAGAAAGAGAGGGCACGCTGGAAATTGAGAGGCAGTGAGTGAGAGGGTGAGAATGCACTGAACGGAAACCAAAAAGCGGTTGCCCCAAATCTGTATCAGTCAGTCACACTTCGCAAGAAAGATACTCTAGAATATTGAAAATATCGATTTCGGGGGGTGGTGAGTGTGGTCTTGTAGGGGAGAGGGTGTGTTTAGCCAAAACCAACCCAAGTGGTCGGGCTTTAATGGAAGGATGACGATAAGAACTCGACAAAGAAGGGAAAAAGAAAAAGGGACTGGTGAGTGTATGAAGAAAGTAAAGCTAGAGTAAACGTTTTCACTGGGAGAGTGTGGATTAAACTAACAGCAGATCAAGAGGAAAGACACAACTGTTCAATGGAAGGAGGATGCAGAGTAGTTTAGAGGAGGAGGAAAAAGAGAATGAGAGGGGAATAGAGTAGGCATGATCAAGTGTGTGTGTGTGAAAGACAGAGAGAGAGAGTATGAGGAAGAGTATGCGAAAAAGGAGGATGCGCAAGTAGTTTGGATAACAACGGATAAGAGATGAGAATGAGAGAGAGTGTAAGCTTGATAGACTGTGTTTGCTTGATAGAGAAAGAGTAATTTGAGGAAAAGGAGAGAGTAATCAAATTGTGCCAACTTATGAGTTGAAGAGGGTGAAATCGACAAGGAAGTGTTCTCAACTGCGAG
>NW_024090987.1:0-24651 GCF_014356525.2 Nilaparvata lugens | reverse complement strand
GCCGTTCATAATAGAGAGAGAAAATAATTTATTTCGCTAACTCACTTACAATAATGGCTCTAGTCTATTGCTTATTAAATTTACTATTATAACTTGGGAAAAGGCCTGAATTAAAGAGAGTGCCCGGCACAAATGTTCTATACAGAAAGGTAAAGTTCAAATCTAAAGTTTTGTCCACTCATGGAAAAGGAAATCAAATTTTAGAAGAAACGACTTCTCTGATTGGTTCTCATGGAATTAATCACGCTTAAAATTAAACCAGCTTTTGTGCAACCGGGCCTGAGAGTGATATAACTGGAAATACTAAGATGAGAACACCATTTCTCGATTCGTTTAGTCAGCTCCCTATAACTGAACGCACTCTTGAGGTCTCATCTTATCCTCCTTATTTTCATCCGAAGACGGAATCGGCTTATTAGATAATGCAGTCTGATGTCTCGTCTCTCTGGAATTGAAGAATTTCGAAAAAGTGAGGTGAGGAGACAAGACCAGATTTGTAGCAAATAGCGAGCGATGTACAAGCTCGGATTGGATTCAATGCTTCACAATTTCAACTTGAATTTTCCGTGTTTTATTCCCTCTCCTCCTTGAGGTCGTGTTTTGGTAGGAAAAATATCATCTAATATTCTTGGCAAAGAGTCGTCAATATTGACTATTTTCATGAAATTTATAAATAATTCAGGGCTACTTACATTTATTGATGGAATAGAATTATAGTACCCTTTTTTGAAATTAATAGAATAGTAGATTGAGAAAACAAAAATAATTTAATAATTATACAGTAATAATTTTTCAATTTAATAAGAGTAATATGAAAACTTGTAGTACCCTTTATTATTTGAAATATTACAACGACTAGTTTCGACCATAACTTACGTCATTTTCGAAACAAGTCATTGTAATATATTTAAATGAAAAATTTTCATATTGATCGTATTAATTTAAAAAAATCTGGTGTGGCGCACCAGGACCTCCTAGATACTATTACCCCGTTTCGCCGAAAATGCGCAACATATAAACATTCAAACATAAAGAGAAATGCTAAACCGTCGACTTGAATCTTAGACCTCACTTCGCTCGGTCAATTACTGTTTTGTTGGGGTGTGACATCGGCACAGTCTGAGAGACTACCTGCGTCACATAGCTCCATGAAGAAGAACTACTAGGACTATCGGCTTCAGTTAACAGTGGAATTTTGAACATATATGGGATTTCTTTTTACGCTATCTTTTATCTATGATAGTTGACCGAGCGACGTGAGGTCCAAGATTCAAGTCGACGGTTTGGCATTCCTCTTAATATTCAAATGTTTAAAAATGTTTGAATGTTTAAATGTTTGAATATTTATATGTTGCGCATTTACGGCGAAACGCGGTAATAGATTTTCATGAAATTTGACAGGTATGTTCCTTTTTAATTGCGCGTCGACGTATATACAAGGTTTTTGGAAATTTTTCATTCCAATGATAATATAAAAAAAGGAGCCTCCTCCATACGCCAATATTACCGTAAAAGTCAGACTATAGAATTATTCATCATAAATCAGCTGTCTAGTGGACTATAATACTACCCGTTCAAAAACATCGAACATCTTGAAAATCTATCTTTCCATCAACGTTAGTAGACAGTTGACTATTTATAATACTACCCGTTCAAAAACATCGAACATCTTTAAAATGTATCTTTCCATCAACGTTGTAGACAGTTGCAGCCATACCTGATGTAAGCGGGTGGAGGTATTTTTAACCCTACAACACACCTGACATCATTTCTGTAACCGGTGACATATTAGTCTCTATTTATTAATCTTCCAATTATGAAATATATAAAAATACATGTGGTTTGATAGACATTTTTGCAGTCTATACCACCGCTGCGCACCAATGTAAACGGAGGGGGGTTTTTCTTCTCTTCTATAATATTTACCAAAATTATGCTATTAAATCTCTATTTGAATCCTTGATTGGTTGGGAGCTTTTAGTGGATTCGTTCATTCAAATGCACAGATTATCATCATTAACTAATTGTCACCTATTTTAGCAACTAGCAACTACGAGCCAGGAACTTCAATGAAAAATACTAATAAAATTCAACTTCGGGTTTATTGAACTCTAAATAGGTAGAACGAATTAATAGTCAGGTAACATGTCAAATTTTCAAACAGAACAAAGTGATTCAGCAATTGATTCACAAAAAATATATTCAATTATTCCAATCTACACATTTTGGGAACCTGCTAACTTGCTGCATTAAATTTGGGCCTCGGTCATTCTATGAAATTAAATTTTGAGCTTAATAAGAAAAACAACAAAAGTTTGGCACTCACCATTCTAACAATATTCAAACTTGGGCTCTTCGGAAACACTCACATACGCTTCAATAAAACTCACTATACTTGAACTCACACGCACAAATAATTTTCTGATTCTACTCCTACTAACTATATAAAATTTTGTTTCCTATTCATCTAGATAAAAATTACTGCTAGCTGGAAACTTAACAATTTGTCCCTCTGAATGGGAAATTGGCCCATTCAGAGGACCGAGGCTCGCACACCGTTACATGTTTTCCCAGTTACGTCTCAATTCCAACTGTGGCCTTTTCACTAAAAACTATTCCCCCTCCACGAGCGTTGAGCACAACTTCCAGTGGAAAAGCCAAACCTGCAAAAAGGTCAATGGTCGTACAATTCCCAAATACAGTAGCTTTTTCGACAAGAAATTGAAACTGCATTTGAAAAATGCACGAAAATTGCTTTAATTTTGACAACTAGGCAACAAGTTAGCAAATTCCAACAAGACAGAGTCAATTCTCACACTAAAAACGCAGGGTTCAACAAACAGTAAAATCAAAGTTCATTTCCGTTCAAAAACCTGAAAAACAATATAAGAAACACAAAAACAACTACAATAATACCCTCTCAATATCACACTATTACACTGATAATAGCGCTCACACTCACATTCCAGGACGACACGTCACGGTACGATAGGACAGAAAGCTCTATATTTATTTAGGATTTTTTCTAGACATTTTAAATTGATAATTATTTATTAGTTTTTGAGAAAACATAACAACAGGTCAATGTAAGTTATTGAGCGCGAGGTCTACTGTTCACAGAACTACTAGTATTTTTAAAATGAAAAAGGGTACCACAAGTTTACATATTGTTCTTATCAATTTTGAAAAATCTGGTGTGACGCACTCACACAACTACTTTCCTTGCCGTTATGAAAATAGATCACCTGACGCTAGTGTTCACGCGCATCTCAAGTCTACTATTCAAAGATCTTAGCCAGCTGGTGACAGGGCAATAACGCTGGAGACACACGAGGTCTGCTATCTCTTCATAGTGAATGATTTAAAAGAACCAACAGTTGCCAACATTTTGCAATTGAAATAATAACTTTTTCTCAAATTTCGAGCTTATTTTCAATTTTAGGTGAAAACGATACTGAACAATTTATTATTGTGGAGATTTTCATGCTCAATCTTTTCCATCTGAAATTTTCTGAAGCTTGATAATTGGGGATCCAAAATCAAACTTTGCATAGATGGGGCGGAGCTTTTCTATCACGAATGGTGATAGAGTGGATAAGGATAATGTGATATATGTAGTATCATAGGGAAAAATAGCACAATAATATATCCCATGGTATGTGTTGTTCATGTGTCAGGTTTTAAGCCGATTTCTTGTTAACTCAAGCCGATTACTGTCGACTTCTGTCTATATCATAATAGACATTGTTGGGGTGAGAGTGTACGAATGGCACAGTATGAGAGACTACCTGCGTCACATTGCTACACGAGAAAGAACTACTAGGACTATCGGCTTCAGTTAACAGTGGAATTTTGAACATGAATGGGATTTCTTCTTATGCTTTCTTTTATCTATGATAGTACACCCTCGAGAAGTTAGATAAGTTGAAGACAGTAGCTTACAAAGAAAGAGAAAGTATATAATAATGAAAAAGGACGACTGAGAGGAATTAATCGGTTCTTTTTTGTTGCAATTCTTACTTCACTGCGTAGCTTCACGCTTGTCTTAACATGATATATTAACGGTTCAAGAAAGATGAAACAACGAGTAATTCACAGAAGAGAGAAAAACATAGGAAGAAGAATTATTGTTTATTTACTGGTTATTTATTACGTTTTGAGAGGAGAGAACACCCGTTGACTGGAGGGTCACTCTCTTTTGCCTTGTACTACTTTGTCCTGACTTCTTCTACACTGAAACAACTCGAAGCCATTGAACTGTTATTCCAGAATTGTTTCCCTGCGAATGATTCACGAACGATTTCATCCCAGAATTATTATTTCTTGAGCAATTTATATTGATTTTCTCCACTCAATTCGGAAAAAGGTCGCTTTTAGGATTCTCCATGAGAGCTGAAAAAATGTAAGATTGGGAAAACAAAAATAATAATACAATAATCAAAGGTTGTGTTGTACCGATAAATGATTAACCTTTCGGTAGTCGCACGCTACTCAATCACACGAGCAGTCGCGTGTTGTATTTCGTACAACATCTTATTTTCCAAGTGTTATGTACTCTGTTTACTGTCAAAAAATATTAATTAATTGTAGAATTGCTTTTTCCATCTTCTTGGATTATTGTATGCCTATGAACAATTGGATGATTACCATTTCATAGCCCAATAAGCAAAGCCATCAATTCTGTGTTATTGGTTCGTTTACAGTCCCCATATACAGTCTTTCCCTATCTTATGCACAGTGTGACTAAATGGCACCTAAAGACTGAGCCATTGCTCGGTTGATACTGCAACTCAGTGGAGTGATAGGGGAAGGTTTTGGAATGCATAGGTGACTCATCCACTAACACCACCTCATTCAATAGTTTTGTGCAGCAAAAAAACTGACACTGTTGTACTTTTTACAAAAGCGCGACTGCCGAAAGGTTAAATTTGTTCTAGATATGAAAACCACTCTAATTTAAGAGAGATCTAAATCTGGAGATCGAAATGTGACTCTTCCCCTTACAAAAGTAAATGCAGTAATCCTCTGGAGAGGGAAATTTGCTCTAAAGAATATCTCTGCATGGGAATTAGTTACAGCCTGCCAGATCTAAGATTACTAGACAAACTAAACTAGATATAAAAATCTGGTGTGGCGCACTCACACAACTTTCCTTGCCGTTATGAAAATTGATCAACTGACGCTAGTGTTCACGCGCATCTCAAGAGTCTACTATTCTAAGATCTGAGCCAGCTGGTGACAGGACAACAGTGCTGCAGACACATGAGGTCTGCTATCTCTTCATAGTGAATGATTTAAAAGAATCAACAGTTGCAAACAGTTTGCAATTGAATAATCTTATTTCCTCGAATTTCGAGCTCATTTTCAATTGTAGGTGAAAATGTTACTGAACATTAATTGTAGAAATTTTCATGCTCAATCTTTTCCACTTGAAATTTTCCATTCAAATTGTATCTGAAGCCTGATAATTTGGAATCTAATATCCAACTTTGCATAGATGGGGCAGTGCTCCTGAAATTTTCACAGATATAGGACTTGTGGCAGTTAATAGAGCTTATCAATGACTTTTTCTGGTATGAATTTGATCAAAATCGTTGGAGTCGTTTTTGAGAAAATGGGGTAGAACCCTGTTTTTGACAACATTTTCGTCATTTTAGCCGCCCGCCATCTTGAATTACATTCAATCGAAATTGTTCGTGTCCGATCCTTATATTGTAAGGACCTCAAGTTCCAAATTTCAAGTCACGGATCCAACGATTTTCACGAAATTTGGAACATAGTAGGTTTATGATATACAAATTCGATTGCACTAGGTCTCATCCCTGAGAAAACTCGCTAAACGACATGGAAAAGATAATAATTATTATTCATCCTTGAATTATTATTCATCCTTGTCGAATTAAATAAAATTCGACAGACGAAAAAATTATCATCTGTATTTCCAAGGATGAATAATTCGAATTGAATAAAATTCAACAGAAGAAAAAATTATCATCTGTATTTCCAAGGATGAATAATTATTATCGTTTTAATGTCCTTTAGCGAGTTTTCTCAGAGACGAGACCTAGTGCAATCGAATTTGTATATCATAAACCTACTATGTTCCAAATTTCGTGAAAATCGTTGGAGCCGTTTTCGAGATCCGTTGGCCATGAATATATAACCATATAATAACCAATATATAAATATATACAGAAATTGCTCGCTTTATATAATCTGACGTAATAAAATCTTGAAGAATTGAAAAAAGGCCTATAACCATCATTTATTCATTTATCATTTATTAATTTATTCATTTATTCATTTATTCATTATTCATTTATTCATTTATTCATTTATCATTTATTCATATTCATTATTCATTTATTCATTTATTCATTATTCATTTATTCATTTATTCATTTATTCATTTATTCATTTATTCATTTATTCATTTATTCATTTATTCATTTATTCATTTATTCATTTATTCATTTATTCATTTATTCATTTATTCATTTATTCATTTATTAATTTATTCATTTATTCATTTATTCATTTATTCATTATTCATTTATTCATTTATTCATTTATTCATTTATTCATTTATTCATTATTCATTTATTCATTATTCATTTATTCATTTATTCATTTATTCATTTATTCTTTATTCATTTATTCATTTATTCATTTATTCATTTATTCATTTATTCATTTATTCATTTATTCATTTATTCATTTATTTATTCATTTATTTTATTCATTTATTCTTATTCATTTATTCATTATTCATTTATTCATTTATTCATTTTTCATTTATTCATTTATTCATTATTCATTTATTCATTTATTCATTATCATTTATTCATTATTCATTTATTCATTTATTCATTTATTCATTTATTCATTTTCATTATTCATTTATTCATTTATTCATTTATTCATTTATTCATTTATCATTTATTCATTTATTCATTTATTCATTTATTCATATTCATTTATTCATTTATTCATTTATTCATTTATTCATTTATACATTTATTCATTTATTCATTTATTCATTTATCATTATTCATTTATTCATTTATTCATTTATTCATTATTCATTATCATTTATTCATTTATTCATTTATCATTATTCATTTATTCATTTATTCATTATCATTTATTCATTTATTCATTTATTCATTTATTCATTTATTCATTTATTCATTCATTCATTATTCATTTATTCATTTATTCATTCATTCATTCATTCTTTCATTCATTTATTCATTTATTCATTTATTCATTTATTTATTCATTTATTATTTATCATTTATTCATTTATTCATTTATTCATTTATTCATTTATTCATTATTCATTTATTCATTTATTCATTTATTCATTTATTCATTATTCATTTATTCATTATTCATTTATTCATTTATTCATTTATTCATTATTCATATTCATTTATTCATTTATTCATTTATTCATTTATTCATTATTCATTTATTCATTTATTCATTTATTCATTTATTCATTTATTCATTTATTCATTTATTCATTTATTCATTTATTCATTATCATTATTCATTATTCATTTATCATTTATTCATTTATTCATTTATTCATTATTCATTTATTCTTTATTCATTTATTCATTTATTCATTTATTCATTTATTCATTTATTATTCATTTATTCTTTATTCATTTATTCATTTATTCATTTATTCATTTATTCATTTATTCATTTATTCATTATTCATTTATTCATTTATTCATTTATTCATTTATTCATTTATTCATTTATTTATTTATTCATTTATTCATTTATTATTCATTTATTCATTTATTCATTTATTCATTTATTCTTTATTCATTTATTCATTTATTCATTTATTCATTTATTCATTTATTCATTTATTCATTATTCATTTATCATTTATTCATTTATTCATTTATCATTTATTCATTTATTCATTTATTATTCATTATTCATTTATTCATTATTCATTCATTCTTTATTCATTTATTCATTTATTCATTATTCATTTATCATTTATTCATTATTCATTTATTCATTTTTCATTTATTCATTTATTCATTTATTCTTATTCATTTATTCATTTATTCTTTATTCATTTATTCATTTATTCATTTATTCATTTTTCATTTATTCATTATTCATTTATTCATTTATTCATTTATTCATTTATCTTTATTCATTATTCATTTATTCATTTATTCATTTATTCATTTATTCATTTATTCATTTATTCATTTATTCATTTATTCATTTATTCATTTATTCATTTATTCTTTATTCATTTATTCATTTATTCATTTATTCATTTATTCATTTATTCATTTATTCATTTTTCATTTATTCATTTATTCATTTATTCATTTATTCATTTATTCATTTATTCATTTATCATTTATTCATTTATTTATTTATTTTTTTTTTTTTTACTTATCCATTTATCCATTTATTTATTTATTTATTTATTCAGTCATGAACAATTATTATTCAACTTATGAGATTATGATAGAAGGCAGAACAGGCTTATGCCCAAAAATATCGTAATCTCCTCCTTGTGTTCAATAAGCGATGGATTAGATTTGAATGCCGGATCAGGATGGCTATAATTCTAAAACTCTGATCCCTCTTGCCCGATTTCGAAATTGCGTCCTTAGATCTTCCCTCTATTTCTCTCCCAGACCATACAATCTCCCCTCTCATCTCACTCCCTCTCGCTCACCCGCAAAGGCATCCGAACAACCAGCTTATAGAATCGCGGAGGAAATCGTCGTCGGAGGCTTGAAACGCGTCTCTCATTCAAAATGGCGACGCTGAACTGGAGTCAGATTATTTTTAAACTGTCAGAATTGGTTGAATGCGAAAATTTGGAGTTATTCATGGGAAGTACTGCCAGTGGATTTCTCTGAAAGAGATTACTATTCAATTTGTACTTTTTCGTAGGCTAATTCAGGGAACCTTGTTTCAACGAATAATCCGCTTTTGCCCAACAGATACAGACTAACTTTTAATGCGCTTTCTTCTCGATAGACTCAGTTTTGTTTGGGATTGGTTGTTTGTCGGAAGATTTGTTGGTTGTTGAGTGAGTCCTATGATTCACTCCAAGCTGTCAGCAGATACTGTTATTAGTTGAATAGGTACAATATCTTTTTCTTCTACACCTGTCTGATTTGGTGTTGGAAGAGAATCACCGAGTGGACTTCTAATATTGCACAAGAGTCGGAAATATTAATGTGTTCCTGGTTAAATTCGCATGCAAAAGGGTTTAAGGCCCGCCGCGAAGTAGACCCACGCTAATCCTCGAAAAGCAACCCACGCCGTGGGATGTTTTGTAAACCATTGCTATAAAATTATAGTCAATTATTAATCAACAATTGGAGGTTGGTAGCATTGGCTACCATGATTGGATGTCTATTGAGTCACGTCTGTAATTTTCCATTATTTTGAAGTTTTTAAAAAGGTTTCTCTAAGTATTTTGATTTTTGAGTGACGATATATGTGTGACCTCAGTTAGTGAGTTGCTGAATGTGAGTGAAAATCTGGATTTTGTATCTTCCGAGGTAAATTTATTTCATAACCTCCAATGCTTGGACAACTTCAAGTCAGTTATAAGCTCCATGTTGAACTTTGACACCCTTGCATCAAACTTTATAGAAGAAAATTACCCTTAGAATAATAGTCATCTCTGACGGAGTTACTTTTCTCTATTTTCTGTAAGAGTGCGGAAACAGAACTACTCTGTATCAACGCAGTACACATATTAATGTAGAACGTGCTCTGTGTGAAGTGTTGCAAGCGACTGTAATAGAATCAACAATATTCGTTGCAACGCATTGCCTATTCGTCTGATACTGAAAAGACTGTATCTTCCCATGCTACGGAGTATCCTATGTTCCGGTTCAAGTGATATTGCTTCCCTCGTCTTGAGACTGCTATCGGATCGTGTGATAAGACCTGTTGCTTGTCACCCTAGGCTCGGCGAATCTTATCACCTGACAGCGTGTTTGAATCATCCTTCAATCGTTCGAACATCTAATGCATCTAATCGAATGACAATATTTTGTTTATCTTACTCTTCTATTATTGTTATCGATTCATAATAAACTTGTCTGGCTAATTGAAAACTAAATAAAACTTTGCAGTGAATCTTCTCCGTACACGGAAACTTGTGATAATATTGTACTTAGTATCATAGAATTTATGGGACTCTAGTAGAATTCTTATAATATTATAGTTACAATTATAATTGGATAGGTTGGATAATTGGTGTAAAGCGTTTTTTTAACGACTTCACATAATATATAGAGTGAATCTTGTACTAATTCAACAGTGTTGAGGTTATAAATTTTGTAACTGCGTGCGTGGACGCTGAGTGTACACCAGACTGATTGACTCACTACAAGATTCAATACAATTGTCGGAATCGCAGGAGGCCTAAACGCTCGCTCACCCTTGATTCTTCTTATGACAGATTGTATGGTGATGAAATTTTTATAAGTAGTGTAGCGGACGCTAAACACTGAATACGGATACCTTAAAATTATTACCTGTGAAGAATGAGCATATAAAATCATACAGGTCGAGCAAAAATCCCGATGTAGATAATTTACGGGACTGCGTCTCTAATAAGTTCTGAAGGATTAAAATACAGTACTTGGACCAAATATCGTTCAGAATATATTTCGAGAACAGAGTCTTGTCGGGTTTTAAGCTCTATTGTAGGAAATTATATGATCTCTGGCTGCATCTGCTGTACTGTTGATGTATTCGCTCCTAAGTCGAGGTTGGTAACAGATAAAAGCTGATATATGAGCAGGTAAGGACAAAGAACAAATATCTCGATCTGACCCCACTCACTACATCCACTTAGACCTGTTCCAATATCCAGCTTAATTCAATTATTTCAATGATCGTATTCGATCGGTTCTTGATGATATAGAACGTATCAGACACAATAATTGACAGGCTTAAGAAATAATCGAACTCAGAAAACGAATTAACGAAATTGAAATATATTGTAATAAAATATATGATCTCACAGTGCAGATTCAGAATATGATTTACAGATTGAAAGTGGTTTAACATTAACAAAAATGATTAGCAATTTTCTTGTACTTGCATGACACCATGCATGATTCGACAGAATTTTACAATTGATAAAATTTAACAGTTTGAAAAAATATTGAAAAATGAATAAAAAATGTTTTTTAAAATTGTTCGGGTCGTGGTTCTGGCAGCGGAGGATAGTTAATCAACTACAAGTTCTTATAAATTCTATATTGAATAAATTCTAGGCTCTTAATAACTAATAAGCGCTTGTCGGCGTGGCCAATAATTTAACGAAGAAAATTTTATATCTTTCTGCACTTTAATATTTTTCGAAGCGTAGATTGGGGCCCCTTTAAACTTATAACTCACGTGAAATTCCTTGGCGGTCGTGGTTTTCTTCTTTAGATCAAAATCGTTTGGTCGGCAGCAATCCAGGCTTCGGTCTCAGCACGTGGGGAATTTTAATTTAATATCTCCTTCACCAAATTAATTAAGGGATAATTCAACTTTAAACTTTTAATTTATCGATTGATGAACATAGATTTATGAATAACAAATAGAATAGCCTAAAAATATTGGCTCACAAATAAAACATATAAAATCGAACGAAAATCTTACAGATAGGTCTTGGTAACTATAACGAGATCTGAACGGTGAGGATTTCAAAAGGGAAGTGCCGTCTTTTCTCTAAGCTTCTTGGCTAGAACCTTTCTTCTGAGAATCTCGGTGTAATAAATTTGCATAAAAATTTGCCATTGGTGGAACGATTGTGACGTAGACATGATGTCAGTGGCAAGCAATAGAATATAATTCCTTTAATCACGATAATAATTCAATTTATATAATTCTTAAAACTGCTTAATCTCCTAGACATAGTTCCTCTCATACAATGTACATGTGCTAGCGTATATGATAAGGCAGGTTTGTTGTCTGATAGTAGATTAAAATGTGTTGTTTTCAAACGATCACCTTTTTGGTGCTATTTCTATGCACTATGATTGGCTTAGGCTTGCCAAAGAGATTTAATCACCATGTGGTTCAGTTGAAGTAATAGTTAATGAATTAATATTCTTATACAATTTTTATTATGTTTGAGACTGTTATAATTAATTTCTGCCGTTCTTATCAATAATATAATGTTCATGCTATGACCTAGTTAGTTACAATAATACTTGACATTATAATATAATTTTTTAAGTAATAAATAATTTCAACAATAATACATACATTTTATTTTTTATTGGAAATTCTTGGTCCTTTATTGATAGTTTTTACTTTTTTAGAAATAAAATTATAGCTTGCATGAATCTGGCATGACATTTTAAAATTCGTTGAATCAGTCAGCTGTGTTTGGGCTGCTTTAAAACATCTGATCAATGGTAAACAAAGTGTAACCTCAAAATTCAATGAGTAATTCATAAATGATTCGTGCTTTATTTGCAGAAAAATTATAATTCTATTAAATAATTTTCTAGAAAATATGCAGTACAGAACGGTACTCTTATCTAATATACAGTTACTGATAAGTAAGCTTTATCGCTCGGTCGCTAAACATTCCTTTAGCAAATTCTTTCATTTTAAAAGGTAATCACAATTTTTCTCTCTTCTCATGAGGTCTATTTAAAAAATTCATCACATTGGGTAGTTCAAGTAACCCAATTTTATTCAGTATTGCATGTTATCTTGATATAGTCAGTATTATTCATTGAGGATGAATAGTTTTTCTCTTGGTTTGACCAATAAGAAAAACCCCAAACTGATATTCAATGATTTCTCATTTAGAAGAGCAGGCAATACTGCACTGGGTGATGTTCGATGGCGTTGCCTGTCTAGTACCTGTGAAGCTTATCTTAAAACAGACAACTCAGTAACTAAAATTATTGAACTTCCGATCTTTCACAACCATCTACCACCAAATTGTAATATCAATGAATCTCAAAACTCCGTTACATGCTCCACACTAATTACTGATAGGGTGGGAGTGCCGCCTTCTCTCTCTGATATTGACGTTTCTATAAATAACTCGACTCCTAGTTGCTTATTTCCAGTTCAATCTTCAGATGTAATAGTATATTTCGCACCTAGGTCCGAAAATGAGACTTTTCTGGCTCGAAATCGGTTTTCAAGTCCGAGGCCGTAGGCCGAGGACTAGAAAAGATTGAGAGCCGGAAAAACATTTTTGCCCATGGTGAGAACGTTATTTTTCGCCACACAGAAAAATAAACAATATATATATGAGAATAATTGTCTATTATAAGCACTTCCGAAAGCAAAAGTGGAAGGTAATAGCTCTAGCAAATCTGAGGTAATCTGAATATCAAGAAATTGTCCAAGTATTTTTTTTTTTATTATGATTTGTCTAAAAGATTATGTAAGAGGGTTGAGTTTATACTTTTTATTCTTTCAAATGACAATAAGATGATATTATTATAAATGTTTTAATTATTGAATGATAAATACAAGTAATGAAAAGTTTTTGATCAGCTGTTTTAGCACACTTGAAATTTGGCCAATCTGAATGTCAACGGAAGTTTAGGTTAGAAGTTCTATCCTACTCTGAAAATCGAATTATTTGAATAGTTTATAATATATTATCTCATCTGTATTTTATTCATCCAAATAAAATGATAGTATATTATTGCAGAATACTTTATTGAATTCTAGAAGCATAAAATGATTCCGTTTATCCACCATGTTCCGTGATAAACGCTGTAACTAGGAGGTTTGAGGTTAGTTTCTATATAATCTTAAAATTGAATTTGAATAGTTTATAATATCTCATTTGTATTCCATTCATCCAAATAAAATTATAGTATCTTATTGCAAAAACTTTATTCAATTCTAGAAGCATAAACTGATTCCGTTTCATAAACTATTTTGTAAACACGCTCACATCAAATCAGAATCAGCTGACTTCAAGGTTATTTTACAGCCCTAGGGCAGTAAATATTTTACCGGCCTGGTCAGAAAACAATCACTTTCGGCCTCCATATGACGCACGTAAACCAGCTCATTACATCCAAGTGGGGCGAAAACAAATGTAACAAGTGTTTTAGTTTCATAGAGACATTAATAATTGAGAATCAATCTTTAAAAGAAGACAATGTTCGTCTGAGAGAGCAGTGGAATGCAGCTATTGACCGTTCAATTACGAATGATAAACTGATTATGGAGATGCAAGAGAAAAAGTCATTTGAGATTGGAACACAAACCGAAAATTTACAGAGTTCTCATTCACTTAGTACTACTAAAGATGCATTGGATAGGGAAATTGCTAGTCTAGAGAGTGATATCGCTAATAGTAGAATCATGATTAGTTCATTAGAGATGGAACGAGAGAATCTTGCCAAATATTTATCTAAAGTAAGTAAAAATATCGCGATTACTGAAGAATTAGTTCTAAGGGATGGCCATAGGGAGATACTTGGTTCAATACCTAAATTCACTTGTACAAAAAAGGTAGAGAGAAGAATAATGATCTTCTCCGATAGTCAAGGACGTGAGCTGGCTAAGTTATTGCAAGATAGGATTTCACATCCATATAAAGTTTCAAGTTTTGTGTATCCTGGTGCTGGTGTGTGCCAAATCTTGAATTCAGTACATAATTGTAGTGAGGTGATGCAGTTGAATAAGGACGACTTCTTGATTATAATGAGGGGAACAAATGACTTTGATTCTTCAGCAAACGAAAAAGATATTGTAATTCTCAGACTTGCAGTTGAAGATTTGCTGTTTCAAATAAGACATACTAATTTAATCATAGGGACTGTACCGTACAGATACGACATGCCGCCCTCCTCATCTGTGAATATCTTGATAGAATCACTCAATGACCATCTGAGGGAAGCTATCTCTAAGAATGCTATGTTGCTGGAGACATGGGATCTTTCTGCTGTTGAACATACTAGGCACGGTCTTCACACTAATAAAAGAGGGAAAATGAGAATTGTCAATAGGATCTGTACTATAATTGGTGACTCTCTCAATGGAAAACAAACTTGTTTTTCTCTTCCCACTTTGAATAGGAGATCATCAATTAATGATTTACATGTAGTTGAAATATTAAACATTGCAGGCTCTGAGGATACTATCGGTGTGGTTCCTACCTGTCTTGACGCTTTGTCTTCCGGACATTCAAATGGAGAATTAAATTTAAACTGTTAGCTCATGACAATGAGGTTGATTATGATCATAGTATGGTCAACAACTTCAGCCTGGATTCACAACTTATTGGCCTACCAATACCTATAATTCTTAGTCAAACTAGAAAACCAAAACCTCAAACAGATATAGTCCCTGATTTTTCAAACCTAATCAGCGTACCCCTCATTGTGTCAAGTAAGAACAGAAGGAGAGATGTAAAGGCTTCAGAAAATCAGTATGGTAAGAAATTAAAATTCTGCTCTGTCAATGTTCAATGCATGAGGAATAAGATGAGTGAGCTTGAGTTGCTTTGCTTGTTGAATAAAATTGATATAATGTGCATTTGCGAGCATTGGCTGGTTGATGACGAAATCACGTACTATAGCACTCTGGGTGATCTCAAAAGGGTAGCTCATTTCTCCAGGGACTCCTCAGGTGGTGGCGTGGCTGTGTTTGTGCGTGCAAGTATGGTGCAGTTGGTGGTTACCCTGGACCTGAAGGAGTTTTGTTTGGAGAAGCACGCTGAATTTGCTGGGGTACTTGTCCCTGGATTGTCACTTGTTGTGATAAGTATGTACCGCTCACCATGTGGTGATATTGAATGTTTTCTTGAGCGGCTTGAGTTGTGTGTTGCTTTTCTCAGTGATATGTGTTTGTCTATTGTGATTGGTACAGACCATAATATTGATTTGCTCATTAATTCTGCTACTACTGCAAGATTTTTGAATTTGTTGAGAAGTCTAAATTTATATGGTGCCATACTTCAACCTACAAGGGGCAATGCATCCCTTGACAATTTTCTTACAAACTTGGATCATTGGAGCTATGTGGCAGAGGTGAGCATTGAACAGATTGCCGACCATAAACATATTTTTATGGAAGCTGCGTTTGAGTCTGGTAATGAGGAAAATAAGAATGAGGCTAAGGGGTTTTGACAGGTTTGTAACAAAGAGGGGGAACTCCACTCCACAGGTGAAGGATTGGTTCACTGATGAGCTAGCCCAAATGAGAGACATGGTTTCGATGGTTGGTGATTTAGCTGGGAGTAGGCCTTATATATTAGAGTTAGCTACTAGACTTAAGAAGGAATACCGATTTAGATTGCGGGAGGCTAAGAAAAGTGCCAATGCAAGGTTCATTGTTGAGGCTCAAAACCCATGTAAAGCTGCCTGGGAGCTTATAAATTCACAAAAGCCCAAATCTAAAGGAACTGATCCAAGATTTGCAACTGCTGATGAGTTCAATAAGTTTTATGTCACATCTGTGGAGGGTATTGTTAACAATATACAATGTTCAAGTGATGCATTCACCACTCTTAGAAAAAAAAATCCCAGCCATTGAAATTAATTTTGAATGAAGTCATGTTACAGGAGATGATATTATCAATATTGTGGAAGGGTTTAGCACATCAAAGGCAAAAGATATATATGGTATGAGTGTTGCTTTTCTGAAACAGATCATTGTTCCTCTGTACCCAATACTTGCTTGTCTAATAAATAAGTGTATAGATCAGAGTGTCTTCCCGGATGAGCTCAAGGTTTCACGAACGGTCCCTGTCCACAAAAAAGGTGCTGTAGACAATGTATGTAATTATAGATTCATTTCCATTATTCCAGTATTTGCTAGAATTTATGAAACAGTATTATGTGTCCAGCTTTATGAGTATTTCGAGAACAATAATCTGCTGGTTCCTGCTCAGTTTGGTTTTAGGAAGGGAAAGTCCACTGTGTTGGCCGTTCATACTCTTATACAATCAATCCAAGATGCTTTTGAAGGTAAAAAATCATCCTCACTTCTGATGTGTGACTTGACACGTGCCTTTGACTGTGTTTCACATGATCTATTGTTGAAAAAGCTAGAGAGGTATGGTCTAGGAGTCAGTGCTATTAATTTGATTAAATCTTATCTCGGTAATAGGTCCCAGGTTGTGGGCTGGAATAGAGAATTGTCAGGCTCTGCTCCTTTACACTACGGAGTCCCACAAGGGTCAGTATTGGGGCCTTTGCTCTTTCTTATTTCAATAAATGACCTTTATTACTCAGTGAATGGTGGCGTTCTTCTGTTTGCAGATGATACGTCTCTTTTTGCTGAGCATGATAGTATCGAGTCTGCCAAGTTGGTTGTTAGAGAGCTGTATGATAGTGCTTCCCAGTGGTTTAGTGCAAATAGACTTGCCCTGAATAATGATAGGACTCAGGAGCTAGTTTTTAGTCTCAATCCCCAGAATTCCACTACAGATACTGTGAAACTGTTGGGGTTCTCCCTGGACAGTAAGTTGACGTGGGAGACTCATATAGATCAACTATGCATCAGGCTCAGTAGGGTTGTGTTCTTGTTGAGGAGGCTTGTGGATTGTGTGCCTGGCACTTTTGTGCGTCAAGCATACTTTGCCTTTTTTCAGAGCCATATAGCCTATGGAACAATCCTATGGGGACATGCGACCAGTGTGGATAGGGTCCTGTTGCTGCAGAAGCGAGCGGTGAGGGTTGTGGTGAGGGCTGGAAGGATTGATCATTGTAAGCCACTGTTCATCCGGTTGAAAGTGATGACAGTCTTCAATCTCTATATATATATGAGTGCTTGACGTTTGTGAAGAAGAATATAGATTCATTCACTTCAGCTAATGAGATTCATGGTCATATAACAAGGAGAAACCAGAATATATTCCAGTTAAGAGTCAGATTGGAGCGAACAAGTAGAAGCTTTCCCTCATCTGGTTTTTTAATATGCTACCTAACGAAATAAGAAGCCTGCCCCTTGAGACTTTCAATAGAAGGTTGAAGTCATGGTTGATCTCCAATTCCTTCTATTCTATTAATGAATTCAGGGAGGCCAACCTAAATTCGATGATTGTCAGCTCATCTGTATAGTAATTACTTTTTTATTATATTTGAAAGTTAACCACATTACATTTTTAGGCTGTATTAATTTCATCTCTAAGGATTAAAACTTATTTTGCATGTATATTATATTCCTAAAGAATAAGTTTAGTGCATTCTGTGATAGTAATTTAAGTTGATAATATATTTGTTATTGTAATAATGACTTATCTGTAAATTGACCTAGCCTAATGTACTTGATGTATTTTTTTGGCTGAAATAAATCATTGAATCATTGAATCATTGAATCAAACATTCGAACATTCAAAGATTCGAACATTCAAAGATTCAAACATTCAAACATTCAAACATTCAAACATTCAAACATTCAAACATTCAAACATTCAAACATTCAAACATACAAACATTCAAACATTCAAACATTAAACATTGAGAGAAATGCCAAACAGTCGACTTGAATCTCACTTCGCTCGGTCAAAAATTCATTTACACATTTAAAAGTAAATACTCTCCACAAAGTCTTGATTCTGTGAGTGGAGAGTGAGTTCTTTCAAGTTGATTGAGATTATGTTCTCATGTTTTGTACTTATTATAATTAAAACCATTGTAATTAAATCAACTAAAATTCTTCAGAGAATCAAGAATATAAATTGCAAAAAATTAAGTTCCATACTGGTTATCAGTATATACTTACAAATATTTAAATAGTAGCTTGAAGGCTATACTACTCATTATTAATGGCAAATTCACTATGAGTTCAAGTTCTGAATAAGAACTTTTTGTGTAGTTGAGAAGTTGATATTGTGGTAATTCTTCATATTGAATGAAAAATACTAGAAAATTTCAAAAACCACAGATTTATTGATACTTAGAAAGACCGGTTTCGGTTATTACACCATTGTCAATCTCTGATAAACCCTTAATATCTGATAATCTCTGTTTATCAGAGATTGACAATGGTGTAATAACCGAAACCGGTCTTTCTAAGTATCAATAAATCTGTGGTTTTTTAAAATTTTTTAGTCTTTTTCGTTCAATCTGAAAAAGAAGGCTGATTAAATCAGTTGCTCTGCAGCATCCCTGCCAATTTCTAATAACCATCTACTCAAATGCTCCTTGTAGGTGTTAATACTGTAATTTTCCGACTGTTTTAAATTATTGGGAACGTTTCTATACAATTTATGACAAATGTATTCACTATTATTTTTAAAGCAGTTATGGAGGAGTCGTGGACTGGCAATACCAAAGTTACTTAGATTTCTTGTATTATGAGTATGAACTAAATTATTGAAAATGAAGTGTTTGTTGTAGTATATGTAATCCATTAAAACTCGTATGTGAAATAAATCAATATTGTCGCTGTCTTGATATTAAGGCTGTGCAACGGCTAAAAATAAACTTTCTACTGATGATATTTCTCAAAGTTTTTCGATTTGTATACTATCAAGCTATCGAAATGAAAAAGTTTCTCATGATTTTTTTTTCTATCATTATTTTTTGAGATATGAGAGCCTAAAGTTGAAATTTTTGGGACAGAACATTCCAAGTTCGGTAAGAGATAAATCCATGAAATTTAGAGGATAGATTTTTCATGATATTGTTGATCTGGTAAAACAAAAATTTTCTAAAAATATCAATGTTTGAGGAAGTTATTCAATTTACCAAAAAGTACTGAAAATAACCCAACTAAAAGTTATTTCGGTCATTTCTAGTAAATTGAATAACTTTCTCAAAAATTAATATTTACAGAAAATTTTTGTTTTACTAGATCAACAATACCATGAAGAATCTATCCTTCAAATCTCATGGATTCATCTCTTACCGAACTTGGAATGCTCAGTCCCAAAAATTTAAACTTTAGGCGCTCATATCTCAAAAAGTAATGATCAGAAAAAAATATTTCCTGAAAAACTTTTTCATTTTGATAGCTTGATAGTATACAAATCGGAAAACTTCGAAAAATATCACCAGTAGAAAGTTTATTTTTAGCCTTTGCACAGCCTTAAAAACTTGAAACTCTTGTTAAACAAGATTAGATGGGTAGAGATAGTCTCGCCTGAGACATGTTTTGATGTCATGTTGGCCGTGAAGGTGATAAAACAGTAATTCATAATGATTTATTGTTTGTAAAGGTGCGTACAGATATACGCGCTGCGAACATAAGCATACAGAATTATCTGTATTCTTCCAGAAACGGTAAGATATAGATATGAAAAGCTTGGCATCAGCTGATTAAAAGTGAATTGCTCATTTTCGCGGCGCGTATATCTGTACGCACCTTAAGATATGAAATCCTAAGTTATCTTGTAAGAAGTTTCACTGCACGAGAGTACATAAATCTAAATAAAGTGGACAGTTACATTACTGGACAGATACAAATCAAGTACAGGTAGCAGTTCTCCCGTGGAAGGTTCGCGATCGAATTCTGGTTCATAAAAAAGTCGACGTGGGTTTGTAGAAAACGTCACCGTAGGGAACGTCATGCTAATCCACCTGTTCAGCGTTCACCAAAAAGGTATTTAAAAGGACTTGAAATTGGAGATTTATTGGTGAAAGAAGATTGTGCATCAGTCATTGGTGGGACAGGCTCCATCACTTCATCAAATCTGTTGATTTTTGAAAATTAATATTCCAATTATTCTCGTATTTTCAACATTTTTCTTGATGTAATCCGTCATCATTATTACAGACATCGAATGATAATTTTTACATTTCCTTCCTAAGATTGCTTCTATCGATAATAAGCTATCTAAGCTCTCCTCAGAATACTTTCTTTCTTTATCAAAATTCGATAATTCTGTCTTTATTCAAATAAATAAGCAAACGAATACATTCCGATCAGAACACTTTATTCCTCCATTCAATTTCAAATAATTCTTTCTTAATTGAAATAAATGAACACTCAAATACATTCCGGAAATCAAATACAATGTTTTACAATATGATTCTTTTATATTAAGCTAGCAACTTCTGTATTTATATATCTGGTTATTTTTATATCTGGCTATTTATGTTTTACGGATCTCGAAAACGGCTCTAATGATTTTTACGAAATTTCGAATTATTCGCCCGTAATTCACTGACAGTTTTCGGCCCTTAGAGTGAAATGTTTGGTGATATTGTAATGATTGCATTACCTTCATTCAGTTTATCATCAAAGTCAGAAGAAAGGAAACTATCTTCTAACTACTATCCACTGTCTATCTGAATTCCTATACAACTTTTCGGGATTCATGGATGTAAAATCTTTATTTATTACATCTGGTTATTTATGTTTCACGGATCTCAAAAACGGCTCTAACGATTTTCACGAAATTTGGAACATAGTAGGTTCATGATATAAAGATTCGATTACACTAGGTCTCATTCTTGGAAAACTCGCTGAAACCTCGCTGAAAACTCGCGAGTTTTCCAAAGAATGAGACCTAGTGTAATCGAGTCTTTATATCATGAACCTACTATGTTCCAAATTTCGTGAAAATCGTTAGAGCCGTTTTTGAGATCCGTGAAACATAAATAACCAGATATGTATAGATAACCATATATAAAAAAAACCAGATATATAAATACAGATATAAAAGGATAATTCATCCTTGGAGAACAGATGATAATTTCGTCGTCTCTCGATAACAGAAGATGCGTGTGCCTGTGTGGGAGAGGGACAGAATTATTTACAGCTGTGTAATCATAATCAATCAACGAGAACTTTTATCTAGCTAGACAATTTAATCGATTTGATCAACATAATCTGATCTGTTAACATGACGTCATGATAATCCTCCTAAACTGGATTATATCATAATTTTCAAAGTTGATCATTATTTGACAATTTAAAGTGATTAGTGAGTGTTATTTTGTTATTCAATTTGGTTTGCATATAATCTAAATTATTTGTTTTCAAAGGACATGAGAAGGGTAATTCATCCTTGGAAAAACAGATGATGATTTTGTCGTCTGTCGATAACAGAAGATGCGTGTGCCTGTGTGGGAGCCAGCTGTGTAATCAATTAGCTTACCTTATCTGGCGAGAAATCTAGAAATTTTAATTGACTCGAACAAAATACAGTAATCTGATTTGATGACATGAGATGGAATATATCATAATATTCAAAGTTAATCATTATTTTACGGTTCCAAGTGATTAGTGAGTGTTATTTTGTTATTCAATTTGGTTTGTAAACAATCTAAATTAGAACTTCACTTGAAATAAAAATTTAACCTGAATTCAAGTGTATGGAACATAACCTACTTTCTGGACTATTTATAGTGTATAAATCAAAATTCGGGGAAGAAACAGTTTTGGGCTGTGCCTGTTAGTACTTCCCCAATCATTTTGAAGAATTGTGTTCGGCTTATCAAGAGTCAATAAATGAATAACGAGCGAAGCTCGGTGCCCCGATATTACTTATTATCTAATCTAGAACACAATTTGAAAAAGCCCTTCATTCCTTAAGCTTGGAGCTGCTTTTGTTTTCCAGTCTGTTTACTGCAATCATTATTATTTGTATTGAAGCTACGCTACTAATAAAATCTGTGCACAGCGCTTCAATAATTCCTCAAGCGTCCCCATCTTTCTGACGTCCGATTCAGAACAGACGGAGAACGCTAGCAGGATATTCGACTGGCTCATAACTCTTTGCGAAAAAGCATTGAAGCTTTTCCTTCAATTCCAGACCAGCTGAATAGCTTATTATGCGAAAATCGCGTTTTGGACTTTGCACCCCCCCTAACCCTCGCACCAACCAGTCTATCACAGGCGCCCCCCACCCTACAAAGCGCAGTAATAGGCTCGATTTTAATAATCCTCTTGCGATTTCCAAATGAAACGTTTCTCCGTCGCAATTCACTTCCTCTCTCTCTCTGTTTCTCATTATTTCCTTATTCTCTCTTTGTTTGACTCTCGGAAACATCCACTAGTATTTCTGACTTCGGAATTCTCTCATCTAAATCAACATTCTCCCTTATTCATTTCTTAATTCCATCGCTTTTCTTTCTAGTTATTCGTCTTATTTTTCCGTGTCATTATTAACATCTGATGGTTTTTTCACCAGAATACTCTAAAACAAATACAAAAATTTAAAAATCTTAAAAATCTAGATAACTTTTCCATATAAATAACCGTTCCAATTTCAAGGCTGTCTGGTTTTTTCTATGTTATCAGAATGTCTCTGATAATGGATATTTGAATAAATGGATATATTTCTACTTCTTCTTCTTCTTCTTCTTCTTCTTCTTCTTCTTCTTCTTCTTCTTCTTCTTCTTCTTCTTCTTTTTTCTTCTTCTTCTTCTTCTCTTCTTTCTTCTTCTTCTTCTTCTTCTTCTTCTTCTTCTTCTTCTTCTTCTTCTTCTTCACTATTTGGAAAATAGATAGTAAAAATCTGGTGTGGTACAACACTCACACAACTTTCCTTGCTCATATTTGAAACTACGATCAGACTTCTGTATATGTTTATATAATATTGTTTTCAGAGAACTTTTTCTTTGTATGAATTGTGAAATTCGATGATTGTTTCAGTCGTCATTTTTTCAAAGTCGTAAAAACAGCTGTTCTACAGATGAAATATCTCGAATATGTGTTCTTTTTATGAACTGCACTTCCTACCTACCTCATGCACGAGAAGTAGGTTACTAAGTCCATTTCTCAAGGATGAGGTGGACCCTCCATTGGTTTCCCAGAAACGAGACTCATGCCAGTGAAAAAGCTGATAAATAACTAACTATACAGGGTATGAATTTGAAAAAAATCGGTAGAGTTATTTTTGAGAAAATCGTGAAAAACATGGTTTTTTAGTAATTATTCCCCATTTTTCTCAGGAATATTACGGAGCTCCTGCAAGTTTCCCAGAAATAAGACTCATGTCAGTTGATAGGGCTCATGAATAGCTATCCATGATATAGATTTGAAGAAAATCGTTAGAGCGGTTTTCGAGAAAATCGTGAAAAACGTGGTTTTTAGTAATTATTCGCTATTTTCTCAGGAATATACGGAGCTCCTGCAATTTTCCCAGGAATGAGACTCATGTCAGTTGATAGGGCTCATGAATAGCTTTCCATGATATAAAGTTGAAGAAAATCGTTAGAGTCATTTTCGAGAAAACCGTGAAAAACATGTTTTTTTAGTAATTATCCGCCATTTTTCTCAGGAATATTACGGAACTCCTGCAATTTTCCCAGAAATGAGACTCATGTCAGTTGATAGGGCATATAAATAGCTATCCATGATATAAATTTCAAGAAAATCGTTAAAGGGGTTTTCGAGAAAACCGTGAAAAACATGGTTTTTTAGTAATTGTCCACCATTTTTTCCGCCATCTTGAATTGAAATTCTTATTGTCGGATCCTCATGGTATAAGGACCTTAAGTTTAGAATTTCAAGTCAATCGGTCAATTGGGAATGGAGTTATGGTGTTCACAGACATACACACATACACACACACACACACCACACACACACACACACACACACACACACACACACACACACACAACAGACACACACACACACACACACACACCACACACACACACAGAGACCAATACCAAAAAATCATGTTTTTGGACTCAGGGGACATCGAAACGTATAGAAAACTTGAAATTGGGGTACCTTAATTTT
>NW_024090986.1:0-24011 GCF_014356525.2 Nilaparvata lugens | reverse complement strand
TTATTCGCTATTTTTCTCAGGAATATTACGGAGCTCCTGCAATTTTCCCAGGAATGAGACTCATGTCAGTTGATAGGGCTCATGAATAGCTTTTCATGATATAAATTGAAGAAAATCGTTAGAGTCATTTTCGAGAAAACCGTGAAAAACATGTTTTTTTAGTAATTATCCGCCATTTTTCTCAGGAATATTACGGAACTCCTGCAATTTTCCCAGAAATGAGACTCATGTCAGTTGATAGGGCATATAAATAGCTATCCATGATATAATTTCAAGAAAATCGTTAAAGGGTTTTCGAGAAAACCGTGAAAAACATGGTTTTTTAGTAATGTCCACCATTTTTTCCGCCATCTTGAATTGAAATTCTTATTGTCGGATCCTCATGGTATAAGGACCTTAGGTTTAGAATTTCAAGTCAATCGGTCAATTGGGAATGGAGTTATGGTGTTCATTTACGATATTATTACTTTTAAAATGAAAATCATTTATTAATGCAAATAATGCAATTTGATAATGCAATCATTGTTACTGTTTGTGAAACATATTAATCAGTGCATGACTGACATAAACATTGTTAAAAGGCATAAAATTTAAATCATGATAATTATATTACCAGTTAACATTTATGAATTTTATTATTACTATTTTGTAATAATCTTGTAACAAATTTTCGGACTTGACATTGCATCGCCTTTCGGCATATATTTCGGACTCGACATTACATCGCCTTTCGGCAATATAACTATATCTTGTAAATCACAATTTTCAAGTATTTTAGTTTTGGCACAAGCCATTACATATATTTTCATTATAATCTAATTTTCAAGTATTGTGTATTTAGTTTTGGCACAAGCCATACATATATTTTCATTATCATCTATAATTTTCAAGTATGGTTATTTAGTTTTGGCACAGCCATTTCATATTATTTTCATTAATCTATAATTTTCAAGTATTGTGTTCTCCACTTCACTCAGCTGAGGTTGTATGAATCTATAATTTACAGTTTTGTGTTAAGGTGACAATTGCATCGCCTATCAGCATATACATAACCTACTTTGTTAACCGCATAATTTACTTGATATATATCAATAAAAAATAGTTTGTTATTCTATAAAAATTTTTCACTCACCTATCACACTAGTATACGTGTAGAGAACTCAATCACTCTCCAAGTTGCATTGAGTGATAAGAAAAATTAAAATGTGTTTTATAGAATGAAGTGTGTACGCACGCGCAAGCATGTGCATGAGCTGACAACATCGGCCGATCGCTCACTGTGTCAAGGTCGGCTCAACGCTCTGCCTTCCTTGTTGCGAAGTGAGGCCGTTGGCCCTTACACATCTGGTGTGATGCATTTCATTCATTCACGACCTTGCAAGGTCTTGTGTACATCGTACACATGGCTGGATTGACATTCCATTCATTCTTATCAATATTATTTTGTGTTTGACTTTTTCACATCAGCTATTTGAAATGCATTTTGCAAATGCATTTCAAATAGATGATCTGAATAGATGAATTCAAGTATTATTCCAAATTAATAGAAATTTCCATTTTTCTTTTAGATTAAGTAGTGTAATGATAATTAATTAACTTTAGTTAATGTTCGAGCATTGAGTTGAAAGGTAATGAAAATATTGAATGTTGAGAACACTCTTTGTGCATGTTGATATTCTTCGCGTGTCAGAGTGTGTTGCGTTAATCATTATGAAAAACATTCTATTGGAGGAAGTTCTTTCCAATGTACTTTCTTTCCCCAACTTCTTTTCCATGTCTGTACTTTCTACCAAATTAGGCACCAATACTTCCAAGGATTCAGACATAAACTTGTAGGAATCTAAAAATTTAATTTTGCCTACCGAAAGTGTCAAAAATCTCTGACGTATTTGCGATGCAGGAATTTCTTTTTTACATTTACCGAGCGATTTCAGAATAAAATGCGAATCAAAACAGAGAAATTATGAAAATAACATGATATGTCTCCGGAGTACGTGCTGTTAAATTGAGAATTTCAGTAATTTGTTGATAGAGTGCATCACTGCAGGTTATATAAGGGGTGTACTGCGCCAAATGTAAGCCATTATCAGTTTACCTTTGAACAGGAATCATGTCCTATTCTTTGTGTTCTGATATTTTGGTGGACAAGTCACAAACTCGCTCTATCCAGTGTGATCTTGATTCTGATATTTTGGACAAAGCTCAGTCGTCGCTACTTTACGATATGAATCAACAAATTTCTATTATGAACCAAGGAGGAGTAGTACACCAATCCAGAAGTCGGGAGAGGAGGGTAAGAGGAGGTGGAGGAGCAGAAACGTGAGGAGGAACAGATACGTGAAGAGGAACAGAAAGGAGGCAAAAGCAGACACCTACGAAACTGCTACGGTTGATCTTCATGGTTTAAACAAACTTGTAATCAAATTATTGTGAAAGAACTTGCTATCGTTGACGAGTGCAATAATTATGCTGTATTCCATTTCAAATCACCATTTCCAAGATGAATTGAGCGCAAAATTGTATAACGAGTAACATGGCTGGAACGTAACTATCATAAAATAAAATGGAAGATGGAGATTTAGAATACAGTGACTCATTAATACGTGATTACTTGCAGTTATGAGAAAATTTTCACAAAAGGAACTGAGAAAGCAAAGTTTTTGAGAAGATTGCATTCTAACGTACAATGCATACCGAGGACTTTCTCAAGCCTGATTTCAGCTTTTTCACCACTTCGTGGTGTTATGATGCATGTAAGATACATAAATATAGACCCGATGGAAGGTGTGCGTTGTACAGTGCCCAACATTATAATTCTTTGCTGTTTAAAAATATGTATCAAACAAATAATTTTTGTGCGAAAACAATCGAATGCAAAGTATGAAATTGGCACCGATGTATACGAATGCGCAGAAAAGAAACTTTGCACGTTATGGATTCTTCTACAACGAAAGGAATTACAGTGTGTTTATTGCTTGCATGCACTGAGATTGCATAAAGCTCGTACATGTTGTCTGTCTACAATTAGATACGCCCCCTCAGAGACAACTGTGTTACAGCTAAGTGCACATTCCTATTCCTTCCTTATCAATTATTGTTCATAACTTAATCGAGGTCATGCAGTGTTTTAGCTTTGCAAAATTCAAAAAATTAACTCGCCTCTGGATGAACTTTGGAAATGCTTGTATGACATTGCAGATAAAAAATGTAAAAGATCATTGCCCTCTCTCTGTTAAGACATCAATAGAGCTGATACCCCAAGTGATATAGGTCTGAGGATATCTATAGCCATTTTTGGAATGCTTGTTCATACTAAATTTACTATAGATATTCTCGGAGAGCACACTTAAAAAGCAACGCCTGCGGTTTGTACAGCACATGAAAATTTCAATATAAATTTGTGAAATTTTTCTTAACTGTTGGGTGGAAAGCAAACCAATTATTGCAATTTTACAGTATAAGTTATTAGATGGATTCACTTAATCTGACAGTAGAAATATGGATTCACTTTAATCTGATAGTAGAGAATTTTTCCTCAGGAAATTATTTTTCCCTCACATTTTCCAATTTTATCTGAGATTTTCGAATTATTGGACATACTAGATACAGGACATCTACATTATTGTAGTGCAAATGATTTCTCAACTATTGTTACAAATTCCGATGAACTTTGGAAATGCTTGTATGACATTGCAGATAAAAAATGTAAAAGATCATTGACCTCTCTCTGTTAGACATCAATAGAGCTGATACCCCAAGTGATATAGGTCTGAGGATATCTATGGCCATTTTATGAAGAGATACGCCCCCTCAGACACAACTGTTACAGCTAAGTGCACATTCCTACCTTATCAATTTTATTGTTCATACATAATCGAGGTCATGCAGTGTTTTAGCTTTGCAAAATTCAAAAAATTAACTCCCCTCTTGATGTCAATTTCATTCAATGAATTTGATTCTATTGCAAAAAATATTAAATTTTCAACAGGATTCCAAGGCGATGATGTTGATCTAGCGTTAACAAAAACAGAAAATGTACATTTTCCAATTTTATCTGAGATTTTCGAATTATTGGACATACTAGATCAGGTCATCTACATTATTGTAGTGCAAATGATTTCTCAACTATTGTTACAAATTCGATGAACTTTGGAAATGCTTGTATGACATTGCAGATAAAAAATGTAAAAGATCAACTTAGATCATTGACCTCTCTCTGTTAAGACATCAATAGAGCTGATACCCCCCAGTGATATAGGTCTGAGGATATCTATAGCCATTTTTGGAATACTTTGATAAATTAATACAAATAAAGAAAATGCAAGAATGTTAATTATATCTCCCAGTGCTGGGGGAAAAAACAATCTCTTATTTAATTTAGTATTTGCTGAAAATGGTTTAAATTTAAGCACATTTACTTATTTCAATAGGATTGGTATGGACTTTGACATGATGAAAAAAGAAAAATTCAAGCTCATACATAGATAGTCACTAGATAGATCCGTGATAGTGCTTGAGAACCAAATTTTGTAACAAATTAAATGCTTCAATTACTTGAGATGTCATACAGACAAGGAAAGGTTTAATCATTGCTATAGAAGTTTCATCAAACTTCTTAACAAAACCAGTATGCAATTTGAAGTTTTTGTTTTAACGCAAGTTTCATTATCAATTTATCTAAATTTGAAACTCTTTGTTTTATTCTGATTCATAGTTTCAGATTGAAGATTTGATGTTGAATTGAAGTGAACATAAATTTGAACGATTTGTGACAAATCAGGAAATTGAAGAAGTTTTGGGCAATAGCCTGTTTTTTTCTTTTCCAACTATTGTATTGTTTGCTCTATCTAATAAATAAATAAATAAAGCTAATGAGAGAATGGTTTATTCGTGTAGATTACAATATATACTGGTTTTTTACACTTATATACAATTATAAATGAATTTACATAATATAGACTGAGAAAATATTTTTTGAAGTGCATATGATATGAAAAAAGCAGTTGTCAATAGTTGTAGCTAATATTGTTATGCATTAACATGAATTTGAAAGAATATTGAAAAGATCCTTGCAACTAACTCTAGAACGAGAAACTTAAAGAGTAATAGGGTTTTAGCACATCTACAAAAGAGTTTCTTATCTATACTAGACTGGGATTGATTCACTTTAATCTGTCAGTATAAGTTGAATTGGGTTCTTATATCTTAGAGATTCATGATGCTGAAGCTGTCTGAGTAAGATCTGACTGAGAGAATAATTTGAGCATATCTTCCAAGGTTGACTCTCACTGTCAGTATAGCATTAGATGGATTCACTTTAATCTGTCAGTATAGCATTAGATGGATTCACTTTATTTGACAGTAGGATATGGATTCACTTTAATCTGTCAGTATGCATTAGATGGATTCACTTTAATCTGTCAGTATAGCATTAGATGGATTCACTCAGTATAAAGATGGATTCACTTAATTTGACAGTAGAGAATTTTTTCCTCAAAGGGAAATTATTTTTTCCCCTCATCTAGCATTCACTTTAATTTGACAGTAGAAATATGGATTCACTTTAATTTGACAGTATAGCATTAGATGGATTCACTTTAATCTGACAGTATAGCATTAGATGGATTCACTTTAATCTGACAGTAGAAATATGGATTCACTTTAATCTGTCAGTAGAGAATTTTTCCCTCAAAGGAAATTTTTTTTCCTTTTTCCCTCCCCCTCGTCCTCACTGGGAGATAAGATAAGGAGAGGGAGAGGAGAGGGAGAGGTAGAAGGAGAAGGAGAGTGAGAGGGAGGGAGAAGGAGAAGGAGAGGAGAAGGAGAGGGAGAAGGAGAGGCTAGGAGAAGGAGAGGGAGAAGCGATGGAGAGGGGAGTAGAGAGAGGAAAGAGAGGAGAGGGAGAATGGGAAGGAGAGGGAAGGGAGAGGGAGGAGAGGGAGAGGGAGGAGGGAGGAGAGGGAGGAGGGGGGGGCGCGCATGCGCAGGGGGGGGGAGGGATGAGGGGGAGGGGGATTTGCGCAAAAATTTTTCCTTATTTCTCGGGGATTGTGCAAAAAAACCCGTCTGAAGTCTCTATAAGCTACTTATTTGTAATAGCATGACTCGCTCTGAGACTGGAATGAAATTTGTGACACTATCTGCTACTGATTTACTTACTATGATTCCCACATCACACTGAAAACTCTCATCTGATTTCCAGAATAGGACTATTCTAGATAATTATAGAATATATTATTATTTTATCTTATTTTATTATTATTTTATTTTATTTATCAGTTTGGCAGAGCATCTGCCGTGACAGGTCGTGCTTAAATGCTCTGTGAAGTTTTTAATATTTTGTGAGGATATTGATATCTTTTTCGAGTTTTTAATAGTGCGTGTTGAGGATTAGTTACCGTCTACTACGTACGAACTATTCCAATTTTTTTAGCATCGTTTTAGTTTTTGAATAATTGTGTTTTTAATGTACTTTTTGTCGTGAAATATAGTGGTAGTTGTTCGAGTTTGCTGTTTAGCTCAGTTCTCCTATTCTTATCTTATCGTTGGCTACGGATAGCAGCATTCTGTTTCTTGTTCCTTTTCTGTGTATTTATCGGCGTTCTTTTTGTTCCTAACTGAACTGTGATAAAACTCTCGCTTTTGTCTTTTCCTCCGTCCAATTGCTCTCCTTCCTCCTTCCTTTCTTCTTATCAGGAGCTTCCCAACTCTCCCGCCTTGCACGCTCTCTTGGCAATCTTATTTTTCCTTTTATCTTTCTCATCCATACTTTATTGAATCGGTACAGCTGTTTATCATTCGGACTCTACGTTCTGATCGCTGTAATTCTTCTGTTATGTCAACCTATAAATGTTTTCTATCTTTTGACGGCGTGCCAGTCTAAGGCACCACTTATGTTATGGATTATTAACTGTTTATTTCATCTCAAAATGATAATTAGCCTATATGTATATTTACTTCTCAAAGATATAATAAGTGAAGAGTAACGATTGATAATAATAGTAATAAAAGATATAATATGGCGCCAAGTAAAGAAAAATGTAACTTAGCATAAATCAATGTATGGTCGGCAAGAGACTATTCAATGTGAGATTTGTGCATTGAAACAACATGTTTTATGTTTGGAGATCTGTGATGAGCTGAATTTCTTTAAAGACTCAGGCTTTGAATGTCAAGCCTGTATGAGTAAAAAGTCGTTAATAGTGAACGACAATACACCAGTTCGGCCACTTCCAGCTGGGCAAGCTGTGACAAATCGGAGTTTCAACTCTGACACCAATATTAATGACAATGACCTAGTAGTCACTAAGGCCGATATTTTAATTGTGAGTATGCTTAGGGAATTAGAGAATACTTTCACTAATAAATTTCTGAGAATGGAGAAAGAAATGCTTCACTCTTTGCTAATCTCTCATCGGAAGAGCTGATTTGGAAATTAAGGGAGCAGTTCAACAGGCCAATAAAGATTGCGGGGGTGTGGAGTCGAAAGAACTTGGGCTGAGGTTGCTGGGAAGCCAAGGAAATAAACCGTGGAGTAACACTACTGATAACAACAGAACTGCCGCAATATCACATCTGTATTCAAGAAAAAACTAAACTCAGTTAAACAAAAGAAAAATAGAAGTCAGGTTCAAGTCGGGTTACGGAAGAATACAAACATTGCAATAACGTCTAGGAATAAGGCGCTGTTTGCTAGCCGTTTCTCTCCTGACACTTCAACTAAAGACATAGAACACCTAATTAGGAGCACCATCTCAACTGGGTTTGTTTCCTGCACAAACCTTCGTTCAAAATTTCCTGATCATACAGTTCCTTCCATGTATTGGTGTCGGAAAACATATTCAAGGAGGTATGCAAACCTGAGGCCTGGCCTGAAGGAGCCATTATATCCCCTTTATGGTAAACTATCCATTTCACAACTCACGCAGCTAAAACTACGAGTAAAGCGGTCCCTATTGCCAACTTGAATCCCGTGGAGGGCTATAGTAAGAGTACTCGAGAATGAAAGATTTGCATCTGTTCTACCAAAATGTCCGAGGACTACGGACAAAATCAGTTGAATTCTTTACTTCTGTTGTAAGTATGACTTTGATATTATTGCTCTAACTGAAACATGGTTGGGTGTCAACACTGTAGCTCAAACTTCTTTCCTCCAAGTTAGAATGTTTTCAGAGCAAATGCAATATGATACACTTGGGCAGACTAAGGAGGAGGATCATTGCTTGCTGTGAGAAGTCTTTACCTGCATTTAGAAGATTCGACCTAGAACTATTATCTGAGTTGTATGATTTGAGATTAAACTACCAGGACACCATCTTTTAGTTTCCTGTCATTATATTTCTCCTTCTTCAGATTTACAATCCTTCAGCAGATACCTTGAGAAGCTGAGTGAGAAGCTGATCAATAGCTCCTTGGATCTAGTAATTTTGGGTGATTTCAACGCTGATGCTGTTCATTGGATTGATTATTCCCTTGTACCTAATGCTCATTATCAGGCACTGCGAAGAGCAGAAGTCATACTGCAATTTATTGATGAGAACTGTCTTGATCAATATAATAGAGGTTGTAATGACGATAGAGTCCTTGATCTAGTGTGAGCAACCTGAAGAATGTTGATATTTCTCATTTAGCTATGCATTTGTAACACCTGACGTCTATCATCCCCCTTTTTCAGTGAAGATAAGGGGTGTCTCTCCAAGTGTACCTACAGCTCCAACCAGTGCAGTTTACAACTTCAAGAATGGTGATTACTATAGACTGTATAATGAAGTCCAAGATACCAGTTGGTGTACCGTATGAATTATAGTAACCCTGATGAGGCTGCTAAAATACTGTCTGGTGTGATCAAAAGAGCAATGGATAATTGCATCCCGAAAATAACACCTAAGGAGTCACCATATCCCAAGTGGTTCTCTTTCAGATTGATTAGGCTGATTAAGGCAAAGAAGAAAGCACATAAGTTATATAAGAGAAGTCTCCTCAACAGGGATTATGTCAAATTCGCCACCCTGCGTTCTCAAGTGAAGAGTCAACTGAAATGGACAGGCAAGTTATGATAGAAAACACAGAAATTCACTTGCAAGCTGAACCAAGAAGCTTTTGGAGATATGTGAGGCAGAACCGAACAGAAGCCAACAATTGTCCATCCTCCATTATCGTTGATGATGCTATAATATCTCAACCAGATGAAATTTGTGAGCATTTCGGTCATTACTTCTCTCACTGTATCAGATGAACATTGCTCCAATAGATGTGGATGATGACACCAATAGGAATCTATCATTTGGCATACCTGATGTCAATGAAGAAGTTGTTATTAGGGAGATTGACTGTTTGAATGATTCATCTTCAGGACCAGATGGAATACCTGTCTTCATAATAAAAGGGATAAGCCGAGTCATTGCTCCAGTATTGACACCAATCATCAGGAACAGTTTTCTAATGGGAATATTCCCTAGTGTCTGGAAACACTCCATTGTTGTTCCAATCCCCAAGAAGTCTAGATCCAACAATATACAAGATTTCGACCTATTTCCATTCTAAACCCATTTGCAAAGATAATTGAAAGAGTCGTTCACAGACAGATCTTCAGGAATGTAAAAACCTCCATCTCAGAATGTCAACATGGATTCATGCCGGGTAAATCCACTGCAACCAATCTGTCAAACTTTCTTTCTGTAGTTGGACCTTGTGTAGAGAATCAGGAACAGATTGATGTAATCTACTTGGATTTTGAAAAAGCTTTTGATAAGATGCCTCACTCCATTCTACTCAAGAAGCTCTCCAACATCGGCTTCAATCAATTGTTAGTCAACTGGATAACATCATATCTCTCCAATAGAACATTCCAAGTCCGATTCAGAGGAGCTACTTCTAAGAACTTTCTAGCAACATCTGGCGTTCCTCAGGGCTCTAATCTTGGCCGTTACTATTCATATATTCATGAATGACATTGTAGAGAATCTTGATTGTCATGTGCTGATGTATGCTGATGATCTGAAAATATTCAGGAAAATTAGCTCTAAAGAAGACTCAATGTCATTGCAGAGAAATCTTAATCAAGCTTTGAATTGGTCCATGAAAAATGGCATGCCCATCAACGTAAGCAAAACATTTGTAATGAGCTTTTCAAGAAAAACGAATCCTTGAGATTTCAGTATAACATTGCTGACAGACAAATTCAACGTGACCTGTGTGAAGGATCTGGTGTCATATTTGACAGTAAACTACTTTTTACGCACATATTGATGATATAGTAGCTAAAGCGAGAAGACAGCTTGTTGTAATAGGTGGATTGGCAGAAACTTCAAAAATCCTCAAACATTGAAGACACTCTTTTGTTCCATCGTCCGATGTCACTTGGAGTATGCATCCATCGTTTGGAATAGAGACAGAATATGCACAACAAAGAAAATAGAATCTGTGCAAAGAAGGTTTGTACGTCTGGTGTTGAAGAGGCTCATGCCGGATTTGGAGCAGCTTCCTTATAAACGTTTTGCAACGAGGTAAAAATTGAATCTTTGGAATGGCGAAGAATGAATTTGATGCGATTTTTTTGCATGACTGTCTACATGGACGTATAGAAGTTGGCGACCGAGGAGTTGGTGTCATTGTACCGGCGCGGAACTTGAGACAGTACCATCAATTTCATGCCATTCTTAGAAGCTGCACTGCTCCATTAGAAAGATGCGTTGCAATTGGTAATAAACTGTCAAATCTAATCGATTTTTTTGAAGTGTCGAGAATTTTTAAAAGGAAATAAGATCCTTCCAGGAACCTATCCAGCAGTTATGAGTTCCAAAACACATTTTTATGACAGTTGCAATAAATAAAGGCCACTTGTGCCGTTCTATTGCACGCAAATTGCCTAAGCATATACTCACTAGTCACTTGGCGCCATGTGGTGGAACGGGTTTGCTGTAAGGGGTGATGTGGAGGCCAACTATTATTATTATTATTATTATTATTATTATTCTATATTTATTATAGAATAATCAGTCGACGATTAGAGCTGGTCTAGGTCGGACGTGATTTGTTTGTTGTGCTTGTCTTATCGTTTTGCGTAACTAATCTGTTCAATGAATAGTACAACTTAACTTCTATAGTCACCTAGTTCAGCCCGATATATTTTTTGGAAGATTAATCGGGACTCTAATACTCTTCTCCTTTTTTTTCGAGTTAATTTCACCAACATTTTTGTAATGGGTGCTTGTGCTGAGTGTCAATTGTCAGTGGAAAAATGGATAAGGACACAATTTCTTGTACGGACTGTAGATCACTTCTCCATCGTAAATGTATTCATGCCGGTGGAGGTAAGGAGTTAACTCACGATGAATTTAAATTACTTACTATAACTACATGGAGATGTCCTGCATGCTTGTCAAAATTTCGTAAGAACCGTTGTGCTAGTGTGGACATGACCCCGGTGAAACATGTGTCAGAAACTTGTGATTCGCGAGAGACTGTATCCGATACATCTATCATTGACTTTAAAAAAGCACTAAGTGATTTGAGGAATGAGATCTTAGAAGGTCAAGCTGTATTGAAGGACTCTTTGAAATCTTGTCACGATAAATTAGATGCAATTCTACTCTGTTATCGAAACAGGAAAAATTGATTGAGACAGCAGGAGATTATAAAGGCTCTACAATCTGAGAATGAATCTTTGAAACAGAAAGTTAGTGATTTGATGTTAGGTGTGATGATTTAGAGCAGTATGGACGCAGGAATACTGTCGAGATCCAGGGTATACCGATGACAGAGGCGGAGGACGTGACCGGTTTAGTGGTGAAGTGTGTGGCGGCGGGTGTGAATGTGATGGGCGAGGTGATAGACATCTGCCACCGGCTGTTGGCCGTGTCATGCCCGCCCCCAATCATTGTCAGTTTGTGCGACGAACGCACACGCATGCTATGCTGGGTGCACGATGCCAGGTAAAAGGCTTCTCAACAACACACATCGGTATTCAAGGTGAGGAATGACAGATTTTTGTTAACTATCATTGACTATGCTGTGAAGGAAACTGTTTAATGAGGCTAGGAAACTGCAAAAACTATTGAATTGAAATATGTTTGGGGTTGATAGAGGCGGAAATGTTAAAGTGAGGATTGTTCCGGGGGGGCGTGTCTATACTATTCGAGACGGAAAGGATTTGGATATGTTTGCTGTGGATGCTGAAAAGTCTGGGGTTAAATCTGCTTGAGTAGATTCAGGGTTATATCCTGTGTAATTTCTCTTTCCCTTATTTATTAAATGGTGAAGTAATATTTTAATATATATATATTTATACTTTCTTCCTTCGAGACTAGTATTATTTGCTCATTGATCTTTACGTCAGCAGATTATATTCAGTTGAAAACTTACTCTACAGTATACGGTTTATTATTGATGTAGCCTTTATTATGCATAGAAGAGTTTTGTGTTGGTGTTATTCTAATAATATCTGTTCCTCAAGATAGATTATTTCGTTATGTACGATATGCAAGAGTGAATTTAGAGTGTTGATGCACATATATTAAAATCTGTGTTGAGTTGAATGAACTTAATATTCTGTTAAATAATATATAGTTATAGTTGAATGAACCTCTCTACATTCATCATTCATGTGTGATATCAATATTCATTAATCACACCAACAATTTCAGATTTTATTAGTGATACTTTGTATTAATGATAAATCGTGTCGTTGTTCCATGTTCCAAGTTTCTGTGTAATTGTTTTTGCTTCAATTTTTTCATTTTGGCAATAGCAATGCATTTTAAATTTCAAGATTGAAAAAAAAATTCATACCAGACATGCAAGTACGTAACAAAATGTTGTAGCCTACCTACTAATTAATGACACGTGAATATGTGAATGAACGTACTTGCATGTATGAGCTTATCGTATTATCATACTTATATTTCTATTTACATATTGTTCTTCAGAAATTTATTAATCAGAACTTCTCATTTGAAAATTGTTTTTGGATCTATTCATAGTTTCTACATGCTCTTTATTTTTAAGTTATCACCATATTTGAGGCTTACATCAGATAATGATATTCTGTTTGATATAATGATACTTGATCTGTTTTGAGCAGTCTTTCATTGAGAATGAATATTGCAGAAAGCTGCTAGTTGAAAATCATCTAAGTTTATATCTATGGAATGCTGATAAACGATAGATTAACTTTGAATTTCGGATCTTATATATTTTTCTGATTGTCTGTTTATCAATTTATTGATTGTGAGTGGCTAGAATTGACTTTTTACTATAGATATAGATATCATTAGCTTGATATCTGACAATTATCTTATCTAAAACTTTTCATATTTTCTTCTCTCTCTCTTTTTTTTAGTTTTTCTTTTGTATCTCTTCAAATTCGCATTATTCTATTTATTATCAGAATGTTAGAGGACTTGGTACCAAATCATTGCACTTTCACACATCCTTACTGAGCACCGACTATGATGTAATTGTGTTGACTGAAACTTGGCTGCATAGTGGTATGGTGAGCTCGGAACTCTTCGATGAGTGCTATTCTGTTTATCGGAGTGACAGGGGTGGTGGTCAGAGAGGAGGTGGGGTGCTGATTGCAATCAAAAGATCTTTACACCCTGAATTATGCGATGAATTGTCTAGAGATAGTGCACATTATGATTCCGTTGCAATTAAAGTCAAGTTAGATGATAATTTCTGTTACATTAGCACGGTTTATTTTCCCCCATCAACCCAATCAAATATTTTCCTACATATGCAGAATATTTCGAGTCACTTAGTAGTTTGCTTGACGGTAGGCTCATGATAATTGGAGATTTTATTTACCTAAATCACTTCAATGGATATGATTTTGCAGCTAGTTCAATTAAAGTAAGAATACTAAATAGCTTGATGTCTTTTTATGATCTTAATTCTTTCAATTCTGTAGTAAATGAACTTGGTAGGACACTTGACCTTGTTTTAGGTAATTTTCCTGTAAATGTTGTTAAGAATGACGATCCCATGCTCCCTGAAGATGGCCATCATCCTGCATTGTATGTTGAAGCCTCATATATTGACCATCCTTCCGAATTCTTTGTAGATGATTCTCAGGAGTACCGTTACAATTTTGCAAGAGGTGATTTTCTTGGGCTTTATTACCTGCTCAGAGACTGTTGTTGGGACTCCCTCATTTATAAAAAAGAAATGAATAGTAAACTCAATATTACCAATATCACAGTAGCTTGCTCCTGGCCAACGCATTTCACTAATGCCCATGATCTTGATATTCAACCTTTCCATTTCCAGTATTGCATTATCAATTCTTCCTGCCTGTGCTATCGATCTTACATTCCAAGTGCCTATTCTCATATTCATCTCCAATATACTCTTCATTGTACCTTCAATGACTCTGTTCATAACCGTCTCCCCCGGAAATCCGATGGAAGACTTGAAACTCCGGAATTTTTGCTGCAAACATAGCCATTACATGGTGATACTAGAGAATATCCTTGAAGATCTTTAATGCGGTGATTTCTCCTTGTCTTCCGCATTCCTATGCCGTTGACTATACTAGTATAGTTCATCCGCCTTCAGGGCCAATTTCTCAAACCTAGAGCAAAGGAGTGCTCTGACTATTACCGACTCATCCACCCGAGCTGTTGGTCAGCAATAGGTTGACCGTTCAGCCGACAGCCTTTGACGGAAAAATAATAGGAAAGAAAATAAGCCCTTTGTCCCCACCTTGCGGTTGAGCACCAGGCTTGAAAGGGAAGAGCTTGACCAGGAAGGGAAACAGGAAGATAAAATATGAGTGAAGAAAGAATGACACAAGGCCAAGTCAATAGAAAAACTGTCATTCCGAAAAGGAAAGGATCCAGAGCATATTGAAGAAAAAGAAGGGAATGGAAGAAGGGCTCTGGAGGAAGAGGGTCCCCTCTTATTTGCCTCTTACGACAAGCAGAGGATACTGTGGGTGAATTCTTTCTCTCACTTCTTTCTTTCTCTGACTACTGAGTCTACCTTGTTGGACTCTTCTGTTCCCCCCAGCCCACAGGGGGAATGATTTAATGGAATCAACTCATTGTGAATGATTTAATAGAATCAACAGTTACCAACAGTTTGCAATTGAAATAATCTCATTCTCTCGAATTTTGTGATTATTTTCAATTTTAGGTGAAAATGTTAGTAGTGTGGATTTAAGAGTTTTGAACGGGTTTTTTTGCTCGAAAACCCCCTTCCCCCTCTCGCCCGCGTCATCCCACACCTCCCCTTCCCCTCCCACCACCCACACGGTGGGGGGTGTTCTAAAAATAGATTTCCCTTCCCCTTGCCCAGTGGATGAGGGGGATGAAAAGAGAAGATATATCTCTTTCCTCTCTCTCTTTCTGAAAATAGATTTCCCTTCCCCTTGTCAAGTATAGATGAGGGGGATGAAAGAGAGAAAGATTATCTCTCTCTCTCTCAAATTGATTTCCCCTTCCCCTTGTCCAGTATAGTGAGGGGATGAAGACAGTGAGGAAAAAATATTTCCCTTTGTAGGAGGAAAATTCCCTAATGCTATACTGACAGATTGAAGTGAATCCTTCTCTCTACATCTATTGCTATGCTGACAGATTGAAGTGAATTGGAAATTCCCTACCACTCTACATCTAATGCTATACTGACAGATTAAAGTGAATCCTTCTCTCTACATCTATACTGACAGATTAAAGTGAATTGAGAAATTCCCTATCACTCTACATCTATACTGACAGATTAAAGTGAATCCTTCTCTCTACATCTAATGCTATACTGTCATATTAAAGTGAATCCAGAGAGAGGTCAATGACTCTATACATCTATTGCTTAATAATCTATTGCTATACTGTCAGATTAAAGTGAACCTTATCTCTACAATAATCTAGTTCTATAATGTCCATATTATGCTTGTTTCCAACTGACAGTCAAGAGTTCAATCAAACTGTTTATGAATGAGTAAAAAATTGAGCTCTTTTGCTGTACAAACATCCCAGTCATTATTGTAAAGTGTTTTCTTCCGACAATATGTAACTATAATTGGAATGAGCTAGCATATCTAAAAATACTTACATATTCTCGGACCTATTTCACTCGGGGAAATAATACTCAACGCCTATAGTTACCATGAAACTGTCTTAGAAGATACGATTCCCGCTCACATTCAATTCCCATGAACAAGAATTAAAACTTCTGATGTTATCCTCATTCAAAACCACTGAATATTCTTTCGGCAACTTAATAGTGTTCAAAGTCGCCTTCACTATCAACATCGATAATTTTAAGGTGAATTTTTCCCATTATCGACAAATGTTACCTTTGTTACCACAAACCAATCATAAGATAAAATTCAAAACACCAATCAGCTAGTGGATTTGCTTCTACAGAGAACTCGTTGAAACTTCTCCAATCAAAATAGTTAGACAACATGTTGGTCGGTTCAACTGTTTAGACTAAAGTGACGCGTGCGCCCGCTCGCATGCGTGCCTGCTACACTCCCCTTGTTCAGACAAATGACACTGCGGCCATGCTCTGCTCCCTGTGAGGTCAATGTTTCCCCTTCTACAGATAAGAGCGAGTTCATATAACTCCTGCATCGAAAAAACCATTACATTCAATCATAGACACATGAAAAAAAATGTATTACTGATTTATCATCTTGAAGCGACATGTGTTAGCAAGAAACTGTTAAAGTTCACTATGCTTCAAATTTCTCTCTCTCATAATATGTCAAGTGTTATCCTTTCACAAGATTTATTTTTCAGAGTCCCAACCTTTATACTGGGCCTTCATCTTGAAGCAGCATGTGTTAGCAAGAAAACGTTGAAGTTCACTGTGCTTCAAATTTCTCTCTCTCTCATACGCCAAGTGTTATCCTTTCACAAGATTTTATGTTTTCGGAGTCAATACGACCCCTTGTACTGTGCTAAACCCATTTTGGTTGTAATAATTTCGGCCTACCTGATTTTCTGAAAGGTTATGCTGCTTAGCTTCTATCCAATTCACATTAAAGCTCACGCATGCATATCCGGACACAATACATAAGCTACCCTGTGGATGAATGAATTAATTAATCTATGAATGCAGCCGAACATTGCAGTCTCATAACAGATCCCTCTCCGAATTTTTAATTGCCTCAGCTATTTCATCACGAATGCTTTTCACAGCGACTTCCATCTCGTTTTTCTTATAAAATCTCCTATATCATTTTTAGTTGCATACTTTTCTGCAATTTGATTAATCAGAATAGCATAGCATCTTTTGTAATGAATTGTTCAATACCGTCCATAATATTAGCTTTTATTGCACTCACCATTTCAGATATCGTTTTCAAACTCTTCCTTGTTAATGAAGAACTAGTCAATTTCTGCAAAGTAGATTCTAAATATTGCTTATCAATTGGTGATGGGTGTTTTCATTACTTTAGTTAAAATTTCTGTACTTAGCTGTTTCAATTTAGTATTGAGGTAGTTCTGTCAACACCTCCAAATTCTTAATTTTATCTGATATGGCTTTTAATTTCTCATCTAAATAACCTTTATCAACTTTATCGTTGTTAATACTGTTCAACTGGGATGAAAAGCTGTCTGTTGAAGTTTTCACTTCTCCTAGAGCAGATTCTATAGTTGGAGTTCTCTCTCTGCAATAGCTTTATCGATATTGGTGCTAAAATTTTGTAATGAACTTAGAATATGTTCTCTTTCAATTATGCTCACACCGTTATTCTTAGTATTTCTGAACTGAGTTTGGTTATTTGCGAATATGAATAAAATTTCACAGCTTTGCTGATTCCTTGTTGCATGTAAGATTAGCGTTAGTAGGTGTATCAATCCGACCGAATCGATGCAGAGTCATTGTAACACTGAACAATTAGTTTTGCTTCTTTTAGCTCTTCAATTATAGAGGCGATCTCAACATCATGTCCAGTGTTGCCAGAAGCTTTTAAGGAATAGAGTAAATTTTATCTTCCACTAATTCGTCAAAATTATCAAAGTATTGATAATTCTATCATGAGAATTATTTTTTGCAAATTTCAATAAACCCCATCCCTTCTTTTTACTAATTTTTTTACTGGGAAATAACTTCTGAATCATTTGCGATTTAATTCCCTGATTTTGTTTAACATACCCTCTTCAATCTAAATGTATGCCTGTAAGTGTTAAGATTTTTTTATACTTATCCAGATCTCTCTGATTATAAGATTCAAATTCGGTCTTGAACTGATAATAACTCAAGTAGACCATGTGTTAACGAAATCTCCATTATAAATATCTATATAACCGTTATCGATATTACTTGCTGATTTCCAATATAATACACGTCATCTTTAGAATTGTATGAATTCCATAACTAATTGAATTATTCAATTTTCCGCATGAAACGTTTTTAGATATTGTGACAGCACCTCATCGTTTTTACTAGAACCAAGTAAACTGTTTTCAAATTTAGTTGAGCTTAAAAGATTGCCTGTTGAACTCCCATAGCTTTTACCATAACTCGACTCCTCATCATCAATCTCCATGCTCTCTTCTTCCTCTTTTACCTCTTCCTTTTTTGGTTTTACACCATGATTGGAGTGAAAACTAGATTTGTTTTTTCCCAGTTCAATTATGGGCTCTATCAATGGTAAGAGCGTTTTCCTATTGTATTCCTCCGATCGTTTTTCAAATTAACTAAGCTTTTATGCTTGTCGCTGATTACTTTTCTCAATTTCTTAATCTTATTGATTGAACCAACGTTTTTTCTATTCAGCTTTCTTCTACGTGTTTTAGACAACATGACTGCACAAAGAATTAATCTCTACTGAACGGTAAGAAATGTATCGAGCAAATCTCGGTACTTGCCGCTATTAATTCCACACTCGGTCATAATAGTTACAAAATTATGAGGTTTACGATTCCAAACTTTATGACAAAGTTTAGTGAAATCTTTTAAGAAATATCTCCTCCAACATGATCTCTGTGAATTAATTTCAGACTCAATAAATCTATCTTGAAGATTATAATCATATTTGCATTGTCCCTAGTGGAATGTTTCTGTGTAGCTCCATAACTCTGATTAAATATGCAGTGTCAATATTACGATGTCGCCCATAGTAAAATATTCTCTTATTTGAGGTACATGATTAAGTTGTAAGTCGTCAAATATAACTAAAGAATATTCTGATATTTTGTTTGGATGAGGTATAGATTCAGAATTGTTGTTTATATGAAATTCAATATCTTTCATTTTTGAAAAGACTTTTCTCAAAACAGTACTTATCTTGATAGTAACTTCAGTATGCAAGTATATAGTTTTGAATCTCAACCCATTCTTTGAAAAAATTAAATAAATAGCAAATTGGTCTTGCCACAGCCTGAAGAGCCTATTATAAGGATCCTTGCATTATGAGGTAACAACTTACCATTTTTACACCATGTTGGCATTTCTTTCTGTCTTATAACATTGTCAAAATTCACAATCGGGATATTACTCATGTTAGTCACGTGTACAGCATGTTCTGATAAGGAACTAATCATTTTTCGTAAGTTATCAAGGAGGAGAGGAGGCTGTGTGCTAGACACCACATGGCTGTGTATAGCTCATGACATCGGAATGCACTCGACAGGTGCTCGCTCTCCCCTTTCACAGCAGTGCACTGATAGAAGTTTCTCACTTCAATATATCATTCCCTCTCTCTCCCGCACCCTCTTCACGAGAATGCATGTGTTCCCCCTTATCTAAGCCTTAGCAAATACGAAAATGAAACTTCAGATTAAATGAAACTGAGAAGCATTTTTGATAAAGACGTATTATATTACACCAAATCTTGTCATATTACACTGAGTGGAATGTATACAATGTGATATGAATGGAATGTATTACAATGACATATTACAATAGATTATTTTCATCTAATAGTGACTTCTACTAATATAACTAGGTGTTGAAAATCCAATCCACTTAACAAGCAATCCTTTTTTGTCGCGCTTTAATATTTTTTCAATCAGATTACTTGTCTCTCCGATTCGTTTAATTCTGTTTTTTTAATTTCTTCTCTGTAAAACCTAACCCTAATTACTTCTCCGTTTAGATCTCGCAAGCTATACGTTACAGGTTGAGAAGGAAATAGAATGAATTACAAAATACTCTGCGCTCCAATTTATGTATATGATTTATCGAAAAAAACTCTTTTCTTTGAGATTCGTACAACATCTCCTAGCTCAAATTTTGGTTTTGAATTTTTCAATTTATATCGTCTATTGAATGCAGAATTCAAAGACATTAAAACACGATTACGATCTTTTTTCCTCACATCTTTAGGTTTCATTCTAATTGAAGTGTGCATTGTTGCATTATAATCGCGAACCAAACTGTCTAGCTGTGATATCCAGTTCTTGGTTCCACGTTCAGTTAAATATCTATAAATTTTTGCTTCAATTGTTCTATTAACCTTTCAACTATGGAAGCTCTCTTATCGCTAAAAACATGGTGATGTTTAATACTGTATCTATCTAATAAGCTTTACTTTTGAATTAAAGAATTCTGTTCCCTGATCTGATTGAAACAACTTAACTCCCTTATTTAGAAATAATTGGCTCGAGTGCATCAAATAAGGATTGACTTGACTTGTCTTTCAATGGTACACAATATGCGAATTTTGAAAAACAATTAATAACAGCTAAGATATACCTATAACCTTTATTAAAACGTGATAAACTGCTCATCTCAATGAGATCGGCTTGAAGCAAGTCTTTTTCACTTTTCAACTCATATTTGCGAGTGGGATAGTTAACGCGTGGTACACTATGAAGTTCTAATGCTATCTGGATCCAATAATATTCATATTTACAACACGAAATCAAAATAAGTGGTGATGGATGCTTGTCATAGGACATAGTGAGCAATCAGTTCAGAGTATTGTGGCACTCTATAATTACCAAAAGGTAAAGTGTCTACACCGTTCTCAGCAATATATCTCTTATCATCATAAGGACTCAAACAAGATTTTGCACATTCAATCTGATACATGGTGTGATTATAGGACCTCATCATATTAAATTTTTCAATGTGTTCACAACGTTCAATCAGCGATTTCTTATATAAATTAAAATTGAGTTTTCTACATTTCACTCCGGTCTGTACACCCTTTGCTACACATTTATTCACAGGTTCTTCATTCTCGTTACATACTAAATAAGAGTAAACTTTTGATCGAAGCCCTACAAATTTATGGACGGGCCTCGAGGCTGTCTCATCCTTGAACTTTCCTACAACTTTATTTCTCTCCATGGAAAAGCATGGGTGGTAAGGAGGGTAATTACTAGTGTCCGAAAAGGTTCAAATTTTCTTAATCAACTGATACACATCTTTGACTTTTAAGTTTGGAAGAAAACTATCGGATCGGTCATACAGAGTTCAACGCGATCCAACTGTATAATTTTTTGTAATTTACAAAAGAAAAAATCGTACATATGGAATTTACTCAACTCCAGTATGGAAAACACGGAATAGACAGGCTTGTTCATTTTTAGTTCCAACTTGCTAGAGAAAACCGCGATCAAGTTCGGACTAATTATTTGCCAATGTTTGCATAACGGATTTGAAATGTACTTATCTAACCGTTTTTCATCAGTGATAATTTTAATATGATATGCTTGCGAACAGATTGAATAGTTTTTCCAAAGATCAGATGCAACAGGCCTTAAAGAAGGATATTTCAATTTATTTTTTGCATTCTGTCTATTCCGGATATTGAAGTCGATGTAGCTTTTCAGCCAGGGAGATTGGGAAAAGCTAATGACGCGATGTACTTTTGATAATTGCAAGCCGAGCTGAAGGTGGAGCTTTAAATTGATGTAGTGAACAATGTATTTTTCACGGTCAAAAAGTGTGTTCATGAGTTTTTTGGTTCCAGTTTGACCGTTCTCATTTGTTTGGTAGTTTGACAGCAATTCGTGTGGCGGTGTTTGGTGGAGAGGCGCGAGTGGAAGCTGGCATGCTTATCATGTAACTCCGAGAGTACTTGAGATCACATTCTATTATATATCGTTTCTGAATTGCTGTCCAAATTTGCGAAATCAAGCTTGGAAATTTCTTCCTCTGGGAGGAATTTGAAATTTTCAACAGGTAAGCTTCGGCTCATAGATTCCGAGTATAAACGGTGCATCGATATAAAGGAGATAATTACTCAGTTTTGAAGGGTGTATGTTTCGGGTAGATGTTTGTTATTCGCCTCACAATAACGTTTACCGATAAATGACACCCCACCCCTCATCCCTGCCTCAAACATGAGATGCATGTCAGGATGCATCAATTCTAGTTCGACTTTAGTGTGTTTCAACATACAATTCCAAGTAAAGTGCGCGAGGGAAAGAAAATGGGTGACATCAAGGCCGTATGAGCTAAAAAGCGTAGACCTCACGGATTCAAAAACTTCCGCTAATAGCATCACATCCAAACATAAATAGAATTCGTGATATTCACCGAGCGATTTCAGCTTGAATGTCGAGAACACTCTTTGCGCATGCTCATATTCTTCGCGAGACAGAGGTGTATCAGTTAAATCATTATGAAAACATTCGATGGGAGGAAGCGATGTTTCCGCGAATTTTTCGGGACAACTCATGTATGAGTAAGGATATATTCCTTTTTTCAACAAGAGTTGTCTGTGTTCCAGTGGGGGCTATGAAACACTGAAAATAAACGTCAAATTTTTTCCATGTCTGTACTTTCCACTAAATTACGCACCAATACTTCCAAGGATTCGCTCATAAACTTGTAGGAATCTAAAAATTTAATTTGCCTACTGAAAGTGTCAAAAATCTCTCTGACGTATTTGCGATGCAGGAAATTTCTTTTGCATTTACCGAGCGCTTTCAGAATGAAATGTGAATCAAACCCGGAGAAATTGTGAAAATAACACGAAATGTACTCTGGAGTACGAGCCGATAAATTACAAGAAACGTGTGCCGCACATAGGTAATTTTCGGTTTCATGCGCGTGGTGACGACATTTAATATCGCTGTCTAAAACGGTTCAGCACAAAGCCGGCAGTTTACCGAATTTTGAAATTCCCGCTCTCACTTTCGGATAAATGTCGCATCGGAATTTCTCGTTTCATATCCTCATACAAAATGTCGCCGAGATCTGAAATTTCTCCATGATTTTTTCATCTAAACTACTATCTATGGAGTACAGGTCTGTAAGCGATTTCCCGTTCACATCAATAACAACAAAAACAATGCTGCGGAATATGTCGTGCTGTTTTCTTGTATAGCTATGCGTGATTTCATCCCAATCGGATTCATCATCATCACCATATTATCGATATAACAAACTACAGTAAGTTTCTAAATCTGCGTGTAATGTGTACTTTTTCCCCGCTTGAGTCATTCATCATCTTCCCATTATTATCGATATTAACAACGTAAGTTTCTGTAATCCGCGGAAATGGTGTACTTTTTCTTCAATGTGGCGCCTAGTTTCTTGAATTTAATTGTCTCTCTGCGTTTAGGATATGAAACACGCTGTGATTGAAACTTGGAACAAAGCTGTTTATGTTTCATCAAATTCGCTTTTGCATCACAAATTTTAGATTTGTTCGATGTAAATCTATGAAACAGAAATTGCAAATGTGTACTTGACTGTTGTATTTTGAAAGGTGGGAGAAAAGACGCGATAATCCGTTTTTCCCATTCGCGGTATTAATTAAACAGAAATGAGTTTTTCCTGCATCGCTTTAGCATTAAAAGATTAATTTGGTGCTTACGAGTGCGGAAAATGCTTGCGCGGTAGGGGAAAAACTTTTTGTTGTCATACGCGATGACGTGAATTGCAATATCCGGATTCAGTATTTCAAATTTCTTAATATCGTGTGTCGTCACCGGAAAATTTACACCTCGCGTATTAAGTGTGTGAGCAAACTTGCTCAAATACTTTACAGTCAAGTCTGAGTTCCTGGTTTCTGATGGAAATACGCGAGGACTGACCATAAAAAGCATTTTTCGTCAGACAGATTTTTGACATTTATAATACATTTTTGTTTCAAAGAA